>NW_025173274.1:0-1870 GCF_004010195.1 Chiloscyllium plagiosum | reverse complement strand
TGTTTCACATACAGAACACAAGTAGACATTTTCTAATAAACATAATCAGAAATGTTATCTCTGGGGCAGTGGGGATTTGAACTCAGGCCTTTTGTCTCAGACAGAAATTCAATCATTGCAACAGAAGAGTTGCTCATAAAACGCTTATTTCTCCATGACGTTGGGAAATGTTTCCTACAACACCAAGGTCAGATCTAATTGTAGGCAATCCGTTAAAATTAGAACAATAAAATTAGAATAATAAAAATTGCAATCTGGTAAAAGAGCAGAAACACACACAGACACATGATCACAAATACACACGCAAAGACACATATTTATGTGCACACTCAAATGTGCATACAGGTAAGATGTCACACACGCATACTCGCACAGAGCCACACATGCAAGCGGTACTTGAACACTCACCTAAGCTCTTACAAAAACTCTCATACACCGAAAGAAAAGCATTTGCACAAATGAACAGGGGTACTCACATATAACTATGAGAAACATAGCCACACGCTAACACACAAATGGACATGAATACATATACATTCATACAGCACAATGCGTACAGAAATACACGCATGAGCACACAGATACAAATTCCGAAAAAATGTCCTCCCTCATGTCGACTCACACAGGCACGTAAGTGCAAAGAGATAAACATTAATATCATTATTTTCCCATTTTCAGAATCACAAACATACGACGACAGAGGAAGCTTAATTAGTTATTTTTAAACCACATTGATCAGCATGTATACAATGTCACACGTACACACAAATTCAGAGTCTCACATTCAGACTCCCAAGTGAATAGATCAATACATAGAGGGGCGTTTATGAAATAAGGATCATGGGCACAAGCATCAGCAAGCGTCCACAAACAATAACACAAACAAGCTTTTCAGGAGATGGTTTGGGAAAGATTGCCACACAAGCAGACATCATTATATAAATATAAACATCCATCAAAATATGACTTTGCATGCTAACATTTATTAAGCATAAACATGAAAATAACCTAGTGTAGGTAGGAATCTGAAACAGACACAAAAGCACACTCACAAAGACATTACAAGATAAGCATAGGCAGCAACGAAGTAGCATATTAGCATTATGACGCTTACATAATGTGAAAAGCCCCAAATTTACGTACTCAAGCACATGAGAACACCAGCATTAAAGGAACTGGAATATGTTTATTCATGCACAGACTCCAACATGGGCAAGAGTGAAGTAAGAGACTCTCATAACCACATATACAAACATTAAAGGAAAACCAAACACACCAAGCAGTAGATCAAATAAAATAAGGGACACATGTACAAAAATGTATTCCTAAATATACAAATCCTAAAAACAAAAATGTGATGCAATGTCCTGACTGTGATGTCACTTATATTCATGATTTGCCAAGCAATTGGTCACCAGTACATAAAGATGAGAATCACATTTGAACTTTTATTCAGTGATGGCCACAATTTTCAACTAAACTGCTGTCACAGCCTGTATTGAAAATATAATGATATAATTAAAATAATCATTCGTAATAAGCATTCCTAAAATAATAATATCTTTCAATAATAGATTAAAAGAAAAAAATTAAAATGTTCTGACATCGACAATGAGGAAAGAACATGCACAGTTAGTATTTGTAATTTCTTCCTGAGAGTCAATAATACACTAATAGATACAGATAAGAGTCACAGTTGAGAAATATCTGACTGCTTTATGAAGATGTCATGGTCTCTAATTACATGACTTGGATGGAGATAGATTGATCTGGATCAATAAACAATCTAAATGCGTTCTATCGGCTTTATATTCATAGATTCAATAGATCACACTTGGATTGAAGACAATGAGGATGATAACAGCAACAT
>NW_025173273.1:0-1870 GCF_004010195.1 Chiloscyllium plagiosum | reverse complement strand
TTAATGTAAGACCATTGCTAAGGGAGGGAAGGACATAAAACACAAGTATCTTTTGGCTGATTAGTCTCACTTCTATTTGGGAGTGAGTTTGGACTCCATTGTTAGCAATGTGATTGTTATGTACTTGGATAAGCTTAGAAAAATAGAGCAGTGTCAGAACTGTTTCGTCAAGCAGAGTTCATGCCTGGCAATCCATTCAAATTATTGGAGAAGGCACCGAGCAAAATAGAGAATAAAGAGCCAGTGAACATGATCATTTGTATTTCCAGAACGTCTTTGACAGTCTACAACATAGGTGGCGGCTAAATAAAATTAGAGCCAATGATGTCAGTTAGTTACCTGAATGAATAAAGGATTGAATGACTGGCAGAATGCAAAGAGGAAGGACAACGGGGTATTTTTCACAATGGCAGCCGGTGTCGAGTAGAGTTCTGCAGGGGCCAGTAGTGACACTCCAACTATTTATTTCAAATGTACCCATACCAGACGAACAACCTGAAGGAAGTGCCGATGAGTTCACACAAGACAGAAGGCTACATGGAGGGCCAGGTAGCGCTGAGGAAATGCAGAAACTGTGGAAGCTGTTCTCACATAATCCGTCATTACACATAACTTAATAACAGCAATTCACTCTCCTGGCCAGAACATTATCAACTACTTTGATTATACAACTTTTCTCTCTCTTTCGGCTCTATCCCCACTTATCTTCTACTTCTTAGCCCCTCCCCAAACCCTGCCTTCTGCAGTTAAAACGACATTTTCCTCGCAACCATCAGTTCTGAGGAATGGTCAACGAACTAGAAACATGAACACAGATTTCTCTTGGCAGATGCTGCCAAACCTTCTGAGGTTTTCCAGCAACTTCGGTGTTTGAGCATTAAACTTGAACCTGCCCATCTGGAAAGCAACAATGTTGATTTAAACAGATTTTCACTGGATCGAAAGAAGCTGAGTCGGGTATTTCAAAGCTGTGGAAACCATGTGCTGATTTTGGTCATGATGAACTAGATGGGTACCTCCCGTAATGATAGCAAAGCGCGTGTATCTGTGCTGCATTTAGTCATGAAGAACTCAGTCTTAGTGCTTCCCGAATAAAGCAAGAATGGCCGTGTGAATGTTTTCACACAGTGCCATGCTTTCACCTGATTAGTTCTCCCAGGATCAGAAGAATGATGAAAGCGTGGAGCTGGGTTTAGTTTCTCAGAATAATCTGATGCATCGGCTCTGACTGGTTTTAAAACAATGTGCTGTCCTAAGGCCAATAGCCGGGCACGTATCAGTTTATATAAATGCATGGCAGAGATCATTCTGATTATTTCACTTTTTTGTCAGAATTCTGTAAAATATTACGTCCCATAAAAACTAAAATGACGAACAGATTGCAGCTCCACTACCCTGTCTGTTTCAAATGATTTGACGAATTAATAATGCGCACTTCTAATTAACTCCCGGGAGTCGCAATATTAACATAAATTTGAAAATGTTTCACAGCAGTGCATGTTTCTGTCAGACCTTCTGAAAGAAATGCATGGAATACCATCAGGTCTGGGGTTCCCATTCATTATCCCACCTACCCATCGGGGTTCCGGGTGAAATGTTACAAATATTTCCTATCTATGGGAATCAACAGCACTACTGAACTGTTGCTTCGATTGCAGCTGGAAACTGTATTTTTTCCTCAAAATTGCAGGCATATTTTCTCACATTTAATTGCGTGTATTCTCGCAACAGGACAGTTCGATCTTTTGGCTCAGATCAAGTGTCCGTTCTTACCAGAACGGGTATCCAGTTGCGAGTAATCAGAGCTAGTTGAGATCATTGCTGGATACTGATTAGGTGTTGGACGATCGTTTGGTTGTGCTGGCCTGCT
>NW_025173272.1:0-1870 GCF_004010195.1 Chiloscyllium plagiosum | reverse complement strand
GAATCCCCTGTCTTGATTTGACTTTCCAAAATGAAAAAATCTCACACTTGTCTATATTAAACTCCATTTGCCATTTCTCAGCTCAATTCCCCAGCTGATCAAGGCCCTGTTGCAATTGCTGAGAAACTTCCTCACTTATTTTAGTGTAATCTGAAAACTTTCTAATCATGCCTTAAACATCTTCGTTCAAATCATTGATATAGATAACAAACAGCAATGGGCCTAGCACTGACCAGCTCAGCGGCACAATCGATCAGTGGTTAGCACTGCTGCCTCACAGCACCGTGGATCTGGGTTCAATTCCAACCTCACAGGATGCTCTGTGTGAGTTAGATCCTGTTCGGATTAGAATTCCTCCTGTATGGAACAGGCCGTTTGGACCAACAAGTCCATATCGACCTGCCGAAGAGTAACCCACCCAGAGCCATTCTCCTGCCCCAATATTTACCCTGGACGAATGCACCTAGCACTATAGGGAATTTAGCACAGCCAATTCATCTGACCTGCACATTCTTGGATTGTAGGAGGAAACCGGAGCACCCGGAGGAAACCCACGCAGACACGGGGAGAATGTGCAAACTCCGCACAGACACTCACACGAGGCTGGGGTCGAACCCGGTTCCCCGGCACTGTGAGGCAGCAGTGCCAACTACTGATCCACCATGCCACACTAACTGAGTTTTTACGTTCTGCCCGTGGCTGCGTGGGTTTCCTCTGGATGCTCCGATTTCCTCCCACAACTCAAATATGTGCAGGTCAGGTAAATTGGCAAGGCTCAATTGCCTATAGGGTTCGTGGATGTGTAAGTAAGTTGCATTACTCAGGGGTAAATGTAGAGTAATAGCGTAGGGGAATGGGTTTGGATGGAATAATCTTCAGAGTGCAAGTGTTCTTGTTGGGCTGAAGGGCTGTTTCCACAGAGGAGGGATTCTATGATTCTATGACTGCTGAGGCACACTACGAGTCACAGGCCTTCAGTGTGACTGTTACCCTCTGCTTCCTTCCATCAAGCCAATTGTGTACCCAGCTTGCCAATACTCCCTGGATTTCATGCGATCTAACCTTGCAGAGCAATGTACCATGTGGAAACTAATCAAAGGCCTTACTGAAATCTGCAGAGTCCACATGTACTGGCCTGCCCTCGTCAATCTTCCTGATCACTTCATCAAAGAACTCTAACAAATTTCTGAGGCATGGTCTCCCAGACACGAGACTATGCTGACTACTCCCAATCAAAAGCTGTATTTCCAAATGCATAGCATCTTCTCAAGGAACTTACTTACCACGGATATTAGGCTTACTGCTCTATAGTGCCCAGGTTTTTTTTTATTTGCAGCCCTTCTCGAATAAGGGCACAACATTTGCTGCTCTCCAATCTTCATCTCCAATCTTCCCATGGGTAACGGAGATGCAAAAAGATCAGCCAGGGACCCCAAAATCTCTTCTCTTGCCTCTTGCAGATATGTTTGGTCAGGTCCAGGAGATTTATCCACGTTCATACATTCTAATGCATTCAACACTTCCTCTCCATTGATATGGACTGTCCCTAAGAGATCATCACTGACTTCACCAAGTTCCTAAGCCTTCATGTCCTTCTCCACGGTCAACACAGAGATGAAATAACTCCTGCAATTCTGCACACATATGTTCACTTTGGTCATTGAAGGATCCTAGTCTTTCTCCAGTTACTCTTTTTCCTTGGGAGGAGGAGATTACAGTGTTGGGTAGGGATCACTCAGGAAGGGGGTGATTACAGTGTTGGGTAGGGATCAGTCAGGGAGGGGGAGATTGTAATGATGGGTTGGTATCAGTCAGTGATGGGGTGTTATCAGTGTTGGGTAAGGATAAGTCAGGGAGGGGGTGAGTGCAG
>NW_025173271.1:0-1870 GCF_004010195.1 Chiloscyllium plagiosum | reverse complement strand
TACTTCCGTTGAACTACCCCTTCTGCTGCTACATACTTTTCCACTGATGATAGCTCTTCACACCCTTCTTCTGCCACTCCCACTGCAATTTACACCAATTCCCTAGATACTCCCACTTCCACTAGCCATTCCTTACCCGTTTTTGCTTTCCAACTGGGGTGAAGGGAGCTCCTGGCTTCTGTGCTGCTATTGATCATCAGTGAATGATGAGATTGAGATGATCAATGCCCAATGTCTAATAGTGTATGTCTGTCATTGTTCAATGCACCGTGAATAGGGTGGGTTTTTTCCCCATACAGAGTGGAACTTTTTTTCTGTCTCTCTGACACAGCGCTTAACCAAACAGCCTCATCCCAAATAGGAAACACCTCTCCTCAGAATCAGAAGTCCATGTATCTGTTTGTCCTTAAACGTTGCGAGGACAGTGTCCACATTGTTCAATAAGCCGCGTTCTATCCTTTTTCTTTTTAGTATTTTAACTGATTTTCCAATGTCAGTTGAGGTGAGATCAGAGTAACTTCCCTTGCCATTAAAGTAGCATTTGAGTCATGTAGCATCATTCACCCTCAGCAAACTGTGGTTAATGGGAATCAGAGGAAATTCTGTGCTGGTAATATCCTCACTGAACAATGACACCTTCCCCAGAGCTATTGGGAATGACAAATAAACTCTGCCATTGCTAGTGCCTTCCAAAACCATGGATGGATTTGTCTTATTAATAACATCAAGATACATTTAGTTTTCACAGTTTGCTCTAAAGTCTCAGAAAAGTAAGACCTTGCTGGTTGAGTGTCACCCCAATGAAATCAGAGCATTACAATAAGATAACGATTCCGATTATTTTCAATCATTTACTTTCTGAGGACTGATCGTGCGATGTCACTGCCACTGAGATCAACATTTTCTCTGTCCACCAGCATCACATCACATTGGCTCAAGGCTGCACCATTCCCCAATTTTACTTTATTCTCCAGCTCATTTGCCGTGCTCGCCAGATATACGAGGCCCACAAGATGGAATAACTTAGAGATGCCTGTGAGCCTCTGGAACCTGCCACCCCACCCATGCCATGCAATCTGAGTCCATCCCCTCTTCCAAGCCTGTCGTGTATTCACCATCCCTCCTAACCTTCCACGCTCGAATGCTGAATGTTCTGTACTCAGCAAAGGTCTCAGCTTTATCCCTCTGCGCCCCATTTTAATGAATTTCAGGAACGACATAATGTTGAACTCCTCTTCCACCATCTTCTCTTCAGTGTCCATTTCTTTAGGCAAGAGTCCACTCCCCATCCCATAGCCCCTTCGCCCAGCTCCAACACTCTCCCTCCACCCGGACCCATTCCTCTGGCGTTTACTTGAACTCAATCTGTTCATTGAGAACGCTCTATGGGAGTTTACAAAGTTAGAAATCACACAACACCAGGTTATAGTCCAACAGGTTTAATTGGAAGCACACTAGCTTTCGGAGCGACACTCCTTCATCAGGTGATAGTGGAGGGCTCGATCGTAATACAGAATTATTACAAAAATTTGCAGTGTGATGTAACTGAAATTAAATATTTAAAAATTGATTGTCTGTTAAGCCTTTCACCTGTTAGAATACAGTGATAGTTTCACTTCTTCCATGTGTAAATCACAAAACCTTTTTTTTAAAGTTGCATTCTCGGGTTAGCTGTTAACAATGGTGGTAGCTAGACAACATGTTGAAGGTGTTAGCCCCCGTGTTCTCTGTCTATGACCTGATGTTTAGATTGATTCTAATCTATAAAGTGAGATAACAGAGTTTTGCATAAATTCATGCAGGTTTTGAGCTCAGAATTCTACATGAATGTATGCTAACCCGAGAATGCAACTTACTCACCCCCGATTGT
>NW_025173270.1:1439-1870 GCF_004010195.1 Chiloscyllium plagiosum | reverse complement strand
CTGGGGCTCGCTCCCCGGTCACTTTCTCTCGCTCGGTCTCACTCCCCAGTCACTGTCTCTCACTGGGGCTCAATCCACACTCACTGTCTCTCACTGAGTTTCACTCCCCAGTCACTCTGTCTCACTGGGGCACACTCCCCAGTCACTCTTTCTCACTAGGGCTCACTCCCCAGTCACTGTCTCTCACTGGGGCTCGCTCCCCAGTCACTCTTTCTCATTGGGCTCACTCCCCAGTCACTGGCTCCCACTGGGGCACACTCCCCAGTCACTGTCTCTCACTGGGGCTCACTCCACAGTCATTCTCGCTCACTGGGGTCCGCTCCCCAGTCACTCTTTCTCACTGGGGCTCACTCCCCAGTAGCTGTCCCTCACTGGGGTGCACTCCCCAGTCACTGTCTCTCACTGGGGCTCAATCCACACTCACTGTCTCT
>NW_025173270.1:0-230 GCF_004010195.1 Chiloscyllium plagiosum | reverse complement strand
ACTCTCTCTCACTGGGGCTCACTCCCCAGTCACTCTCTCTCACTGGGGTGCACTTCCCAGTCACTTTCTCTCACTGGGGCTCACTCCCCAGTCACTGTCTCTCACTGGGGCTCGCTCCCCAGTCACTCTTTACTCCCCAGTTAGTCTCTCTCACTGAGGCTCACTCCGCAATTACTCTCTCTCACTGGGGCTCGCTTCCCAGTCACTCTCTCTCACTGGGGTTCACTCCC
>NW_025173269.1:0-1870 GCF_004010195.1 Chiloscyllium plagiosum | reverse complement strand
GCTTCCAGCTGAATACAGACAGAGTGCGTGAGCTTAACTCTGAGCCAAGAGCAACCAATAGGCAGCACTCTGCCAGAGAGAGAGAGAGAGAGGGAGAGGGAGCTCAGTCAGTGTCTGCACTCACTGCTGCTGCTCTGTACACCTCAACATGCCTGGCCTTTACCACCTCATCATCTCCGTGGCACTCGGCGTTTTGGGAGTGTTGGGCATTATCCTGCTGTGCTCCAACACCCGGGATGTGAAGCAGCCCTCTTCCTACAAGGTGAGTGGGTCCACTGCTCGCCCTCTCTGCTCCTGCTCACTGACAGACTGCCTGAGGATCGCAGCCTGACAGTTACAGACGCTGAGCAGAGGTCGGGAGCATCAAGGGATGAATAGCAAACAGCTCACCTGATACCTGTAGATCCCCGTGTTTCCAGAGCCCAGTGTATTTGCAAGGCTTATTGTCCAGTAGGCACCATTGTGTTGCCCTAGAAATGATAGTTTGATTTAAATTTGGTAAATGTATTTTGATATTTTTGATTTGTAGAATGCCCCTTCGGGACAGTTTGCATTCATTTTGTTTGATTTAGTTATTTCAGCACAGTAGAAAAATTGGTGTGTTTTCAACAGTTAGTATTTCCAGTGCCCAGTGTATTTATTGTGCCCAGCATTGACCAGATCTACAATTTACCAAGTCCAGTGTTTACTCAGTCCAATGCTAAATGAGTCTGGTGTTTGTCTGATATTTACCAACTCTACCAGGTCTGCTGTTTACCATATCCCAGTATTGGCAGTATCAGGTATTTGAATCTGGTATTCACTGAATCTGTTGGTTGTGTCTGTATAATTACCTGTGTACCCCTGGAGCACAGTAGGGGTATATGGGGGGGTGCTGGGGGAGCAGCTCTGCTTCTTAGAAAGATCCTGCTATAATTCTGGTCATCCTGAAAATGAGGAATGGGAGCAGGTTATACCCCACCCAGACATAAAACCTTGTCCTACCAAATAGAGTGTGGCTGACAGTTATTTAACACAGTGAGTATGTTGCAGTAATCTGCTCATTACTGTTCTTGTTAAAGAATAACTGGGTTCAAACCAATTGGGGATTCATTCTGAAACATCCCTTACTGCACAGAATCCTCTCTGCTGCTTTGAGACATTTCTCTTGATCTCTTTCCTCCCAGAATCAGTTGTGAAAGGTCTTGCTCACTTTCCCAGTGAATCCCAGTCTCCGTTTCCACTCATTGTCCCTTGCTGCCTGGGATCCCCTGTTTGTGGTCTTTCTCAGGCTATTACAGCTGGCACAGGCTAGGAACAGTAGCTATCCAAGTCACTGTCAGTGTGGTGACAGGAGACTGTAAACTCAGTGAATCTACATTGTCGACCACAGAGGGACTACATCCTTAATTGTCAGGGACACTACAGCACCCGGTCAGCAAATCAAATAAGTTTGTGTTTTCTTCTTTAGACTTGGGGAGTCAGACAATGCAGAAGTGTGGTAAGTGCCAAAAAAGATGACATGAGTGGAAAGTATTTTACACAATGAGTTCTCGTGCTGTGGAGAATGTGTCAGAGGCATGTCATTTGCAACTTACAAAAGAGAATAAGGGAAGTCATTGAAAGAAACAATTCCAAGAGGGTTCAGAAAGGGCAGGCCAAAGGCATAAACTGGATCAGAGGCACCTTGGACAGTAACCGCTGTTTCCCAGTCAATCTCATTGTCAGAGGCAAAGGATCTCAAATGGCAATTTGATTGACATCCATAAGCAGCAACAGCTACACAGCAACAGCAAATATACACACACACTGTCTCTTACTGGAGTACGGCTCCCACACACACTGTCTCTTACTGGGATACGGCTCCCACACACACTGTCTCTTACTGGGG
>NW_025173268.1:0-1870 GCF_004010195.1 Chiloscyllium plagiosum | reverse complement strand
ATGCAGAAAATTGCGTAGACCATGTCAGTCCTGCCTGCACCGGGAGCTATGAAGACCACAGTAGTACAATTGCACCCAGGCTGCAATGAGTGAAGCAATTTGCAAGAGGTTGAGATGAATTTTCTGGCACTTTCTCTAATCTTCAATTATTTTTTTTTTCGATGTAGTCTTCCAAATTAAATTGAGAATGGATTAGAACGTGCTGAAATAAACCCAAAGGCAGCATATGGGGCATCAATGTGCATGTTCTTCTCATTCTGTTAGTTCTTCAGGGACAGTATTACATGGAATCTGACAAAACTACTCTGAGTCTCCAAAGCCATTCTTTGAAGAAGGAAACAAACGTGAAATATCCCAAAGATGGCAGAAGGGTCGGAAAATTCCAGGTGGAACCCTTTCTGCACCACCCATTCTATTCGTCTCTCTTTTCTATAAAGTTTTCTGGAGGCATTTGTCTTCTCAGATGCTTAGCTTTTTCAAGACACTCCGATAGGAATGGAGGAGATGGGTACCAGACAGGAGGCTGGTGTGGGGTGGCAATGTCTCGAGATTTAATGCATAGTGCAGTGTGAAAAAAGTGTCCAGTGTGGTCTGGAGACAGGATTGAGTGTGTTCTGAAGACTGCGCCTGCTGCTGTCTGCGGATTGGGCCTGGTGCAGATTGGAGACTGGATCAGGTGTGGTCTGGAGACTGGGACGCGTGCAGCTTGGAGACTGCGCCCAGTGTGGATTTGAGAATGGTCCTGGTGCAATCTGGAGACTGGTCCAGGTGTGGCCTCGAAACTGGGCCTGGTGTGGTCTGGAGACTGGACCTCGTTCAGATGCGGCGTGAGATTTTCTTCTGGTGCTGCCTAGAGACTGAGTCCAGCATGGTCTGGAGACTGGGCCCTTTACGATCTGAAGACTGGTCCCACTGCGACCTGGAGTCTGGACTCAATGCTGCCTGGAGAATGGCCCTGGTGCGGTCTGGTGACTGGGCCCCATGAGTTGTGGAGAAAAGGTCGGGTGCAGTCTGGACAATCGGCCCGGAGAGATCTGGAGACTGGGCCCAGCGTGGTCTGGAGACTGGGCCCAGAGTGATCTGTAGAATGGGCCAGGGATGACATGGAGACTGTTCCCAGCGCGGATTGGAGGAGTGGTGCTTGCAGAGACTGGTGTGAATTTACTGTAATGTGTGTCCTTTCTTTTTTCCATTTTATTGTTCTGCTGGACATTAATTTATTATCCTTCAAATTTGTTCCAAATACGTCAGAATCAGTACCGAGATTTGTTGTACCTAAGATGGCGGCATAAGCATAGACATTGCAATTTTTGCACAGCTTTCATTAAAGGGAACGTGACAATGAAGCCAATTCAATTCAAACGGGAGGGAGTCACTGTCTTTGATTACGTTTTCAAGCAAAGCTGCTCCCTCTGGACTTGCAAGGGGCTGCCAGCAGAAAGTGGTATTGGATCCTTTTATAAACAAGAGGTAGAGGCAGACGGAGAGAGAGTGAGAGACTGAGGAGGGACTTTCCGAACTTCAATGTGTTCACTGCTGAAACAAGAGAAACTCCACTGCTTTGAGACGCAGGTGCAGAAGAACACAAATTAATACATCAAAACGCACGCAAACATACACAGGCAAAGAAAGAAACACACACACGTGCACACAACCAGAAACACACAAAAGCATAAAGACATTCGACGCCTTTGTCCTGCCATTCATTAAGACCACGGCTGATCTGGTCTCGGCCTCAAATTTCCTCTTGGGAAGTAAAGCAGGGCATGTGGCTGAACTGTTCGAGTGAATGCACTTTGGGACCAGTGATCTTAATTTTTTGAATTTGAAATTCGTAAGGAAAAGCACAGGTATGGTTCACAACTTAATG
>NW_025173267.1:0-1870 GCF_004010195.1 Chiloscyllium plagiosum | reverse complement strand
ACACACTGACCAGTGTACATGAACCCATGAGTGAGTAGCTGTATCATTGCACAGGATCTGGATCCCCCTGTACACCAGTCACTGAAAGCAATATTGCAGGAGCGAAAAGCACTTACGATGATAAATGAAGTGTTGACTCATTTTTGGGACGGCAGGTTTGTTGTGGAAGCAGAGCCAGGGTCAAGTCAGCCTATACCCCGAAACCTTGGGGTTTGGAAAATGAGAAGAGATCTCAATGAAATGTGTAAGAGTGTGACACTGATTGGAAGCATGTATGTTAATTCCCCATGCTGGGACATCTGAAACAAGGAGCCACAGTATTAGGTACAGGCAGACGACTCTGCATTCAAATAAGAATAACTGTTTGATTCAGAGATTATGAATCTGGGAATTCACTCCCACGTAAGGCTGTAGAAGAGAAGGCACTGAATATAACGATTCCGAGAAACTGAAGGGAGAGAGAGAGAGCTGGAGTATGCAGAGTGGAAAAAGAATCAGCCATCATGATGTTGATTTGGGTGGAAAAGTCGAAGGACCAAAGAAAATACGGCAGTTAATATTTTATATTTTCTCAAGACCAATCACATTAATGGATGTGTACATTGGAGGGAAAATTGGACTGAGGAGATGTCCGACGAAGAACTAGAATGGGGAACGGTCAATGTGTTGAATGGCCTACTCCTTTTCCGATGTTTCTGTACAGTCTGCGGGAAAGCTCTGTAAATGTTGCGTCAAGCTCTCAGATGTTTGGAAGGAGGCTTCTGCAAAATTGACTGGAATGTGTTTTCCATTCCATTTTCCGATACTGAGACTAGTGCCGGGTGTTTTGTCCGCTATAATTCGTTAATACCTCGAAGCAGTTTGGTGCAATTAACTGACTTTCTTGGCTATTTCAGAGACAATTGAAGAGATTATCAATTTTTTTCTGTTGACTGGAATAATGTTTATGGCAGACCAGTAAAGCACGAGAGATTCTCTTCCTGAAAATACATTGGGGAAGCAAATTGGTGTTTAAAATCGACATTAGCTTCAAGGTCATTACAGCTGAAAGCAGATTTTGCATCTCGATATTTTAGTATTTGTTTACTTGTATATGACCTCCACCAGTTTTCAGCGTAGTAGTCTGGTCTGGATTAGTAATCCAGTGATATTTCCACAACAACACCATCTCCACGTCGGCACCTATCGGAAACTACACTCTGTAGGTTAATTCAATGTTGGTTGACTCCCCTATCAAAAAGAACTTCCACCAATTTGATTATCGTGATGACACTCAGGAAATGTCAATTAGTCAGATTGTAATTATTCTCCTCTTCAGGAACTGGACATAGTTGAGTAATTTTCCATATTGCTCGGTAGATGTAAGAGTTGGAGTTGGAATGAAACAGCTTCCCCGGGGACATGACTTATTGTGCAACACAAGTCTTCATTCCTATTGAAGGAATAATGTCAGAACCCATTGTTTTGCCTTAACTAATGTGTTCAGCTGTTTCTTAATATCACGTGACAGTGAATCTATTAAGTAAAGACTGGCATCTGTGATTCTGTGTGCACAATGGCGAGGGTGGTCAAAACTTCTGGCTGAGGATGGTGACAATACTGCATTCTTGTCGTTTACACTTATGTTCAAGTCGTCATCCAGTATTAGAATAGGGATATTTGTGGTGCCCTCTCCGCCAGAGAATTGTTTAACTGTGCATCACCATTTATGACTGAATTTAGTAGAACTATTGTCCTGTTTATCTTGGGATCATTTCGGCCTCTCGATCACATGTTAGTACCGCTGCTTGGAAGGCAAGCAGTCAAGTGAATTAACTTGAAGGTGTTACATCACGTTTTGGTACACATCGTTCTATTCCTGGCATGTTCA
>NW_025173266.1:0-1870 GCF_004010195.1 Chiloscyllium plagiosum | reverse complement strand
AAACATTTCAAGAAAGTAGCCCGGACCCTTACTTTGCTCGTTGTTTTAAGCATGTATATAGTGGACATTCCTAGAGTGATGCAGCTGGCCCAACCACTCAGTTTTAAACAAAACAAAATTTATCTGCAAATTCACCGAATGAAACTCAAACAATAGAGGGTAAAATACAGAATAACTTAACCTATCTAAAAACCCAACAGATTATCCTAATTTAATGATGCTGTCCCAAATACTTGTAACAATCCCCATTATTACCCCCTTGGCAAAAAAAGGTAACATCCAACCCAGGTCTTACAGGAGAGATGGCAGAAAGAGAGGGAGGATCAGCATGGAACATCATCTTTGGGTCCAATAGCTTCTCAACTGACTGCCTGCTAAAACCAAACCAAACCAGCTGGGAGTACTGGCCACTCCCCTTTCATTGCACAAGTGGTTTTTAAAACTTGAAAGCCCGTTGCCTAGGGCAGTATACGTTAGCTATAATCAAATTAGCCCTAAAAACTTCAAACCTAGACTTCCTGGAGTCTCTGTGGTCATGAACCTTCTATGGAAAAAAACAAGCACAACACAACATTGTAAAAGGAGCAGCAACATCACACCATCCCCCTTAAAAAATGAACTATTAATATCCAAAGATGGTTTCATTTTGAAACCTCTTATTCTGAAATTGTTGGTACACTACAAGACCCGTATGCCTTACATTGACAATAATCATGCAAACATGCACGACTACTCTCTGTTTCAGTCTGTTGTACTCCTGCCATCGAATGCCTCCATTTCTCATTCAACACTTGACAATGTATCAGCAATCACATTTTCTTGTCTTGCCACATGCATAATTTTCAAAATGAATGGCTGTAACAAGATCCATCTCAACAGCCTAGAATTTTTGTCTTTAAATTTCTCCACAAACCTCAATGGGTGTATATGATTGTCTCAGATCCATAACTGGTAATATAAACACTGAAATGTTATAATGCCCACACTAAGCCCAAAGCTTCCTTCGCAACTGTTGAATATCTCTGCTGATAAATTTTCAATTTCCTGGAAAAATACCTGATAGGTTTTTCTATCTTCTTATCGTCTTCCTGTCAGAGCACACATCACCGACACCCACATCATTTGCACTGATAGCCATTTTGAATGGTTTTACTTAATTAGGTGTGGCTAACACTGGGGCAGTGGTTAACACAGCTCTCAGGTTGTCTAATGCCTTCTGTCAAATGACAGTCTGGTGTTCACTGAAACTTCTTGCCTTTATTTAACAATTCAATGAGTGGAGCAACAACTCTGCAAAAAGTTGGTGTGAATGTTCGATAAAATTCACTCAATCCCAGGAATCGTAGTACTGCTCTTTTAGTCGACGGTGTGGGAAACTCCCCAATTACCTTTGTTTTTGCATCCTGTGGGGCCATTTTTCTGTATCCAATAACATGGTCCAGGAAGGTGACTTGGGCATGGGAAATTCACTTTTAGCCAGGTTTATCACCAAAACTGCCTCCCAAAGTCGATTAAACAATTTTGAAAAACGTTGCAAATATTCCTTCCATGTGTGACTAAAAATCACCAGGTCATCAATATAAATTACATGATTGGGTAATCCAGAAGTGACCTTATTGGTTAGTTTCTGAAATGTGGCTGGTGAATGTTTTATACCAATGGCATGACTTTAAATTGATATAGGAGGAGAAAGTGAGGTCTGCAGATGCTGGAGATCAAAGTTGAAACTTTATTGCTGGAACAGCACAGCAGGACAGGCAGCATCCAGGGAACAGGAGATTCGACGTTTCGGGCACAGGCCCTTCTTCAGGAATGAGCAGAGAGTGTTCAGCAGGAGAAGATAAAAGGTAGGGAGGAGGGACATGGAGGA
>NW_025173265.1:0-1870 GCF_004010195.1 Chiloscyllium plagiosum | reverse complement strand
GTACTCCCCCAGCAACACAATGCATCCACATCACCACATTGCTCCCCTAGAAACATCCTGCATCTCCAGCTCCTCCAGTTCCCCTTTGCAATGGTCTGTGATCCCACTTCCATCCCTTTTTCTCAGCAACTGGCTGTGAATTAATTCCCACTGTTTTCCCTGAGCAACAGACAGTGGTTTCACACCCAGGCATTTCCCCTAACAACAGCCTGTGGTCCCATCCCACACTCATCCAAAGGCAATGTCCTTCATCCCCACCACCTCACTGTTCCCCTGACAAAGGACAATGATCGTCCACCCACTTTGTTCCACTAGCTACAGCCTGCTGTATACCACTGTACTGTTCTGTTCACAAGACTCCTTCCCCACAGTATGTTCCCTAGCAACAGACTGTGGTTCCACCCACAACTATAATCCCTTAGCAAAGGTCAGTTGTTCCATTTAAATTCTGTTCCCCTAGCAAAGGCTTCTGAACATATTCCCACTCTGTTCTTCCAGCAACTGTGGTCATACTCAACTTGTTCCATTCACAATCGCCTGCTCTACCGCCTGCACTCTTTTGCCCAAGCACATCTATCCCCTCACAATGGCTAGTGTTCTCACACCCATTGTGTCCTCACAATGGCATTTGGCCCAAGCCTTATTGGTAGCCATGCAATGGCCTGAAGCTCTACGCCTCTCTTTGTTTCCTCAGCAACAGACTGTGGAACCACTTCCACTCTGTTTTCCGAGCAACGAAAAGTGAGAGAGGATTCGAGGAAGAGAGGTTTGGAGAGAGGGAGGTTGGAAGATAGAGGGAGAATACCAAAGAGAGACAGGTTGTAAGGAGGGCCAGTGAAAAATAGTGACAAAATGGGAGAAGGAAACAGACAGAGGGACATTGGGAGAATGGGAGGGAGATATGGAGTTAGATGCATTCTGCCAAGGCCATGTTGGATTGAGTGACCCAGAGGTTAAAGCAAGTTCAGAGTGAGTTCAACCCAACTCCAGCATTCAGTCCTTGTCCCCTCTTCTTCTCTGAGGACCAGGACTTGAGGCCGGGTCTGTCTCTCCCCAGTTCAGCTTCTTCAACACAAAGATAACCAACAATAAAGTTCACTCTGCTGCTTGACACTTTTTAATGAACGTTTTTGTTGTTTATAACTTGAGGTATAAATACAGTAAATGCAATGGGGCCTTTCTTCGCCAGCTACACCTGCCTCTTTGTCAGCTACGTCAAACAGTCTCTCTTCAGTACCTGCACAGTTACTGTGCCCCAACTCTTCTGCTGTTACATCGATGACTGCATCGGTGCAGCGTCCTGCACCCAGGCTTAACTGGAGCAGTTCATCGACTTCACCCACAACTTCTACCCCACCCTCAAATTCACTTGGTCTATCTCAGACACCTTCCTCCACTTTCATGACCACATCATTCCCATCCCTGGTGATAGTGTACAGGCAGACATTTCCTGTAAACCCACAGACTCCCATGCCTATCTGGACTACACCTCCTCCCACCCAGTACCCTGCAAGAACTCCATTCCATTTTCCCCAAATCCCCTGCCTCCATTGCATCCGCCCAGCCGAGGAAACATTCTGCTCCCAATTATCCCAGATGTTCACCTATTTTGAATGTCAGATATAGGTAAAGCAGTGTTGCTTCTGTAGCCATAATTGCTTCTGCAAGGTGATGAACTAACTTAGAGGAGAAAGTGAGGTCTGCAGATGCTGGAGATCAGAGCTGGAAATGTGTTGCTGGAAAAGCGCAGCAGGTCAGGCAGCATCCAGGGAACAGGAGAATCGATGTTTCGGGCATAAGCCCTTCTTCAGGAATGGGGAAAGTTGGTCCAGCCGGCTAAGATAAAAGGTAGGGAGGAGGGACTCAGGGG
>NW_025173264.1:1053-1870 GCF_004010195.1 Chiloscyllium plagiosum | reverse complement strand
TTCACCCTCTGAAGGGACTGTCAAGCAGAGCAAGTTCACCAAAACAATGAGGGCAAACACTCTGAGAGGGACTGTGGAGCATTGCGGGTTCAGCCTCTGAAAGGGACAGTGGTGCAATGAGGGATCACTCCCTGAGGGGAATTGTGGAGCAGTGAGGGATCACTTCCTGAGGGGAATCGTAGCGCAGTGAGGGATCACTCCCTGAGGGGAACTGTGGTGCAGTGAGGGATCACTCTCTGAGGGGAACTGTGTAGCAGTGAGGGATCACTCCCTGAGGGGGACTATGGTGCAGTGATGGATCACTCCCTGAGGGGAACTATGGAACAGTGAGGGATCACTCCCTGAGGGGAACTGTGGAACAGTGAGGGATCACTCCCTGAGGGGAACTGTGGCACAGTGAGGGATCACTCCCTGAGGGGTCTGTGGCGCAGTGAGGGATCACTCCCTGAGGGGTCTGTGGCGCAGTGAGGGATCACTCCCTGAGGGGAACTGTGGGACAGTGAGGGATCACTCCCTGAGGGGGACTATGGCGCAGTGAGGGATCACTCCCTGAGGGGGACTGTGGCGCAGTGAGGGATCACTCCCTGAGGGGACTGTGGGGCAGTGAGGGATCACTCCCTGAGGGGGACTGTGGGGCAGTGAGGGACCACTCTCTGAGGGGACTGTGGAACAGTGAGGGATCACTCCCTGAGGGGACTGTGGAACAGTGAGGAATCACTCCCTGAGGGGGACTGTGGGGCAGTGAGGAATCACTCCCCGAGGGGGACTGTGGGGCAGTGAGGAATCACTCCCTGAGGGGGACTGTGGGGCAGTGAGG
>NW_025173264.1:0-1046 GCF_004010195.1 Chiloscyllium plagiosum | reverse complement strand
AGGGATCACTCTCTGAGGGGGACTGTGGGGCAGTGAGGGATCATTCTCTGAGGGGGATGGTGGGGCAGTGTGGGGTCACTCCCTGAGGAGGGAATGTGGGGCAGTGAGGGATCACTCCCTGAGGGTGACTGTGCGGCAGTGAGGGATCACTCTCTGAGGAGGACTGTGGGGCAGTGAGGGATCACTCTCTGAGGAGGATGTGGAGCAGTCAGGGATCACTCTCTGAGGGGGACTGTGGGGCAGTGAGGGATCACTCCCTGAGGGGGACTGTGGGGCAATGAGGGATCACTCTCTGAGGAGGATGTGGAGCAGTCAGGGATCACTCTCTGAGGGGAACTGTGGAGCAGTGAGGGATCACTCCCTGAGGGGGACTGAGGAGCAGTGAGAGATCACTGTGAGGGATCACTCCCTGAGGGGGACTGAGGAGCAGTCAGGGATCACTCCCTGAGGGGGACTGAGGAGCAGTGAGGGATCACTCTCTGAGGGGGACTGACGAGCAGTCAGGGATGATTCTCTGAGGGGGACTGTGGGGCAGTGAGGGATCATTCTCTGAGGAGGACTGTGGGGCAGTGAGGGATCACTCCCTGAGGGGGACTGAGGAGCAGTGAGGGATCACTCTCTGAGGAGGACTGTGGAGCAGTGAGGGATCACTCCCTGAGGGGTACTGAGGTGCAGTGAGAGATCACTCTCTGAAGGAGACTGTGTGGCAGTGAGGGATCACTTTCTGAGGGGGACTGAGGAGCAGTCAGGGATCACTCTCTGAGGGGGACTGTGGGGCAGTGAGGGATCACTCCCTGGGGGGGACTGTGGGGCAGTGAGGGACCACTCTCTGAGGGAGACTGTGTGGCAGTGAGGGACCACTCTCTGAGGGGGACTGTGCGGCAGTGAGTGATCACTCCCTGAGGGTGGCTGTGCGGCAGTGAGGGATCACTCCCTGAGGGTGGCTGTGCGGCAGTGAGGGATCACTCCTTGAGGGGGTCTGTGGAGCAGTGAGGGATCACTCCCTGAGGGTGGCAGTGCGGCAGTGAGGGATCACTCCCTGAGGG
>NW_025173263.1:544-1869 GCF_004010195.1 Chiloscyllium plagiosum | reverse complement strand
TATCTGAATTGAACTCCATCTGCCACTCCTCAGTCCATTTGCCCATCTGATCAAAATCCCATTGAAATCTGAGGTAACCTTCTTCATTGTCCACTACACCTCCAAGTTTGGTGCCATCTACAAACTTACTAACTATACCTCCTGTGTTCACATCCAATTCATTTATATAAATGATGAGAAGTAGTGGACCCAGCACCGATCCTTGTGGCACTCTACTAGTCACAGGCCTCCAGTCTGAAAAATAATCATCCATCACCACCACCCTCTGTCTTCTGCCTTTGAGCCAGTTCTATATCCAAATGGTTACTTCCGTGAGATCGAACCTTGTATACCAGTCTCCCATGGGAAACCTTGTCGAACGCCTTACTGAAGTCTATATAGATCACGTCGACTGCTCTGCCCTCATCAATCCTGTTTGTTACTTCTTAAAAACCAGATCAAGTACGTGACACATGATTTCCCATGGAGAACGTTATGCTGATTATCCCTAATCAGTCCGTGCTTTTCCAAATACACGCAAATCCTGTCGCTCAGAGCTCCCTCTAACACCTAGTCTCGCACAGCGTCTGTAGTTCCCCGGCTTGTCCAAACCGCCTTCGTTAAATAGTAGCGCCATATTAACCAACCCGCAGTCTGCTGCCACCTCAGCTGTGACTATCAATAATACAAAAATCTCAGCAATAGGCCCAGAAATCACTTCCCTCACTTCCTACAGAATTTTAGGGTACACCTGATCAAAGCCTGGGGGTTGATCTACCTTTATGCGTTTCCAGATATCCAGTACTCTGTAGTATGAACATTTTCAAGATGTCACCATTTATTTCCCCACATTCTACATTTCCCGTGTCCTTCTCCACAGTAAATACTGATGCAAAATATTGCATCTTGATAAAACAAACGAGGGCAGGACTTACACTAATTAAAAGTAAGGCTTTGAGTAGTGATATGGAACAAAGAGACCGAGGGGTTCAGGTCTTCTTAGTCTGTGTCACATGTAGACAGGGTGGTTAAGAAGGTGGTTAGCACCCTTACCTTCATTGCTCAGACCTCTGAGTACCGGAGTTGGGAATTTAGGTTGAGGCTGTACAGGATGTTGGGGAGGCCTCTTCTGGAATACCGTGTCCAGTTCTGGTTATGCTGTTATAGGAAGGATATTATTAAATTGGAGCGGATTCGGAAGAGACTAACCGGGATGTTGCCATGAATGGAGGGATTGTGTCACAAGGAGAAGCTGGATAGGCTGGGATTCTTTTTCACTACAGCGTAGGAGGTTGACGGATGACATTAGAAGTTTATAAAACCATGAAGCGTGTAGATAAGGTGAA
>NW_025173263.1:0-252 GCF_004010195.1 Chiloscyllium plagiosum | reverse complement strand
GTTACTGTGCTGTATAACATTATGACTAACTCTCGCTATCACTGAATTCCTCCATGCTCAAAACTCCCCAGATCACTGTCACCTCATCCAGACTAAACTCTTCCTTATCTCTAGAAATCCTCTCTCGCCTCAGAACCATCACTATCTCTGGTATCACAAACATCTCTGTAACATCCTCCAATCTCCTCCCATCTAATCACCCTCACGATCTCTAATCTTGACAACCCCCACAAATCTGTCCTTCTCCACAGT
>NW_025173262.1:0-1869 GCF_004010195.1 Chiloscyllium plagiosum | reverse complement strand
ACCAGGCTTGTGCTCAGTCCTTCAGCTATTCCCTAAACTGGTGGTTGCTAAAGTTCTACTATCATCTACAGCCTGTGGTCAACAACAGAAAATATCCGAAAACCCTCTCAAACTACTGATTCCCCTCAAGATTAGAGTGGTGTTGGAGAAGCACAGCAGGTCCGGCAGCATCTGAGGAGCAGGAAAATGAAGGTTTTGGGCAAAAGCCCTTTATCTGAAATGAGACTGGGACCATATGGGATGGAGAGATAAATGCGAGGGGGTGTGGCTGGGGGGAACGTAGCTGAGAGCGCAGTAAGTGGATGGAGGTGGGTGAACATGATATGTCAGAGAAGAAGGTGTCGTGGATATGTGGGAATGAGAATGCATAGGTGGGACACGTCAGGAGTACGGTGTTGAGCTGGAGGTTGGCAACTAGGGAAAGGTAGGGGAGGGGAAAATGAGGAAACTGGTGAAGTCCGAATTGATGCCATAGCGTTGAAGGGTCGCAAGGTGAAAGATGAGGCTTTCTTCTTCCAAGCATCGGGTGGTGAGGCAGTGGTGATGGAGGAGGCCCAGGACCTGCATGTCCTTGGGAGAGTGGGAGGGGGAGTTGAAATGTTTGGCCAAGGCACACTGGGGTTGATTCTTGCGAGTGTCCTCGAGATATTTTCTGAAGTGCTCTGCGAGAAGACATCCAGTCTCCCCAGTTTAGAGGAGACAACATCGGGAGCAACAGATACAATAAATGACATGTGTGGAAGTGCAGGTGAACCTTTTATGAATGTGGAATCCTCCATTTGAGCCTTACACTGAGGTGATGGGGGAGATGTGGGTGCAGGTTTTGCAGGTCCTGCAGTGACAGGGGAAGGTGTTCGGAGGAAAGGGTGAATCATTGGAGGGCGTGGACTTGACTAGGTAGTCACGGAGTGAACGGTCTTGGCAGAAAGTGGATAGGGGTGGCGTTTGTTTAGAGGTGGCGAAACTGCCATCGGATGATGTGATTTATGTGGAGGCTGGTAGGATAGAGGATGAGGACCTTGTTGCGGTTGGAGGTGTGGACTTCGTGGGCGGAGGTACGGGACATGGATGAGATGCGTTTGAGGGCATCTTCAACCAGAAAGGAGGGGAAGTTCCGGTCTTTAAAGAAGGAGGACATCTGGTATGTTCTGTGGCGGAACTGGTCCTTTGAGAGCAGATGCGATGGAGGTGGAGGAATTGGGAATACAGGATAACATTTACACAACAGGTGGGCTGGGAGGAGGTATAATCGAGACAGCTCTGGGAGTCAGTGGGTTTGTAAAAAGTGTCAGTAACACTGACCTCGAGTGAGAAATTTCCTTCCCCACCACTATCCACTTTTCACAAAGACTGTTTCCTCCACGACTACCTAGTCAAGTCCACATCCTCCAATGACCAACCCTCCCCTCCCGGCACCTTCCCCTGCCACCGCAGGAATTGCAAAACCTGCACCCAAATCGTCCCCCTCACATCCTTCCAAAGCTCCATTGGAGCCTTCCACATCTATCAGATGTGCATCTGCACTTCCAAACTTGTCATTTATTGCATCCATTTCTCACGATGCGGTCTCTTCTTCATTGGGGCCACCGGACATCTTCTCGCAGAGCGCTTCACAGAACATTCCCAGGACACCCGCAACATTCAACCCAACGCCCCGTGAACAAACACATCAACTACCCCTCCCCACCCACTCTCGTGGGCCTCCTCCACCGCCATTACCTCACCACCTGACACCTCATCTTCCACCTCGGGACCCTTCAACGCCAGGGCATCAATGTGGTATTCACCAGATTACTCCTTTCCCCACGCCCACCTTATCAGAGTTCCAGCCTTCCAGCTTGGCACCATCCTACTGACGTGTACCACCTG
>NW_025173261.1:0-1869 GCF_004010195.1 Chiloscyllium plagiosum | reverse complement strand
TGTTGCCAGGTTTGGAGGGTCTGAGCTACAGGGAGAGGCTGAGCAGACTGGGGCTGTTTTCCCCGGAGCGTCGGAGGCTGAGGGGTGACCTTATAGAGGTTTACAAAATTATGAGGGGCATGGATAGGATAAACAGGCAAAGTCTTTTCCCTGGGATTGGGGAGTCCAGAACTAGAGGGCACAGGTTTAGGGTGAGGGGAAAGATATAAAAGAGACCTAAGGGGCAACGTTTTCACGCAGAGGGCGGTACGTGTATGGAATGAGCTGCCAGAGGATGTGGGGGAGGCTGGTACAATTGCAACATTTAAGAGGCATTTGGATGAGTATATGAATAGGAGTATTTGGAGGGATATGGGCCAGGAGCTGGCAGGTGGGACTAGATTGGGTTGGGATATCTGGTCGGCATGGACGGGTTGGACTGATGTGTCTGTTTGCATGCTGTACATCTCTATGACTCGATGACTCTGATCTCCAGAATCTGAAGTCTTCACTTTCACCTAGCTCATTCCATATGCATACCACCCTCTGTTTTAAAAAAAGGTTGTCCTTCAGGTTTCCTTTTATTCTCCCCAACCCTTGAACTGATGCCCTCCAGTCCTCTTCCCCCAACCCTGAGGAAAAACTGATCTTATCTGTAAGGTTCTCTCCCCCACCCACACCCTGCTAGTCTCCTAATGCTCTAAACAAAAAAGTCCTACCGAGTCCAACCACTTCCTATAACTCAGACCATTGAGTCTTGTCAATTTCTTCTGCGCTCTTTCCAGTTTAATAACATCTTTCCTATAATAAGGTGACCAAAACTGAACACAATACTCCAAGTGCAGCCTCACCGAAGTCCTGTACAAATGCAACATAATTTCCCAATTTCTATACAAGTGGCCTGACTGATGAAGGCCAGTTTCTGGATTAGTGGTGCTGGAAGAGCACAGCAGTTCAGGCAGCATCCAAGGGGCAGCGAAATCGACGTTTCAGACAAAAGCTCTTCATCAGGAATAAAGGCAGAGAGCCTGAAGCGTGGAGAGACTAGCTAGAGGAGGTTGAGGGTGGGGAGAAAGTATCATAGAGTACAATAGGTGAGTGGGGGAGGGGATGAAGGTGATAGGTCAGGGAGGAGAGGGTGGAATGGATAGGTGGAAAAGGAGATAGGCAGGTAGGACAAGTCCGGACAAGTCATGGGGGCAGTGCTGAGTTGGAAGTTTGGAACTAGGGTGAGGAACTAGGGGGAAGGGGAAATGAGGAAGGTTGAAGTCTACAGTCAGCCCTTCCTCAGTGCCTGCCTCCGTAACCAACTCATCCCACACGGACTCCGGACCACCTTTAAACCAACAGAGTTCGGACCCGAAAAGGAAAAACAGTACAGACTACAGATTCAAAAACACCAGCAACGGTTCTCCTTCCAGATCCTCCGCTCCACACTCGCAATCATGTGCTGGCACCAAACCTCTCGACAGTCAGCCCTGCCTCAGCTGAGGGCCGCACTCTCTCAGAATTGCAAAGGACCCACTCTGTACTTTATCCTCAGGAGAATTCATACTCTCAACAAACAGTATTTTAATTCCATCTCAAACATCAAAAACTGTAAGTACAACAAACTTTTATCTACCCACCTCCATAACCAGCGCTCCTCAAACATTCCAGAAGATTCCCCTGGCCTCGGAAACTACTCAGACGCCATTAGCCATGTGGCTGATGCAGCTGCCACCCCCACGCTGATTGATGTTGTCACTTCAACCCCATCATGGCCACTCCCACAACCACTTCCACCCCTTACAATTCCTCATGCATCACACGTGACATCACTTCCACCCCTCACATCATCGCTGATGCCACACGCTCAGTGACGTCCGCCACCCCTACTACCGTGGTCAC
>NW_025173260.1:0-1869 GCF_004010195.1 Chiloscyllium plagiosum | reverse complement strand
TCAGCTCTGATTATTGCACAAAATGTTACAAAACCCAATATCCAAGTCCACATCAAATACTAATCTTGCAATGAACGGCTCCTAAAGCTACAGTAATCCAATATTAATTACTTTCAAGTCTTACGAACAAAATATAAAGAGAGGTATGATATAACATGTGAATTCAGCTCCATGTCCAAAATAAAATGCGTGGATCCCTCATAAAAAGGCCCGAAATGCATCACGTCGTAAATTGACTAAGATGAGAAAACAAGAGGTTCAAATGCAACATTCTCCTTTGGGGAATAACATCTGGAGATCAGAAATAACCAAGGCTTATTTGTTAGCTTCCTAAACCATGATGATGAAAATGTGAGGTATGAGCTTTAGGGCGGGGAATGATAAATAATATTGTGGATGGCAGAACGATTAGCTGGGTGGTTCATAGTGATGATGAACGTTTTCGCTTTCAGAAGGATGTAAGTCGATTTTTCTGGTGGCCAGGTCAAAGGTTGATGACATTTTACACTGATAAAAGTGAAGTGATGAATTTTGCAAGTTACAAGACAGAGCGTACGCAGACTATGAAGAGCGGCTCAATGTATTTTTAAAGCAGAGAAGATTGAGACGGGCTGCTAATCGAGGTATTGAAGAGTGTTACGGGTATGGACAGAGTGAACAAACGGCAGCTGCTTTCCTTAATCGAAGGCTCTATAACAAGGAAACACACTTTTAAAATGAAAGTGGTCCAAACCTTTGTCTGTAAAACTTACGAAAATCCTTCCTCTTTCTATACATATATATTCGGTTTCAAAATATTTCAACATTTATATTGCCTCCCGAAAAGCTTGATGCAGGGGTTTTCCCTTTCTGATCCAGGTGCCCTGTTTCTGCTCCCTCAGTTTCGTAATGTGTCCATTGAAATAATATACTGTTTTGCCATTCAACTCACCACGTGCTCAAACACGGACATATTTCCCAAACTGTGATCCAAAGACTAATCGCGTCCCTTGAACAACTTGACCTCTTTATATACACATGTCGACTTCACATCCGCAAATCAAAATATTTTAAAAAAATAGATTTTGACCACATTCCAATGTACTGACAGTGTGATATTTTTCTAATCGCGTCCCTTGAACAACTTGACCTCTTTATATGCACATGTCTACTTCACATCCGCAAATCAAAATATTAAAAAAAAATAGATTTTGAGCACATTCCAATGTACTGACAGTGTGATATTTTTACTTGATATTTAAACTACAGAGTTCTGACAATGCTAAATTGTTTTGTTTTCCCATAAGCCAGTTGACAGTCAGCAGTAACAGCAAATTATCATTAAAACTCAATAAAATGGCAACTCTTGAATTCTGATCTAAATTATCAGTTGTCCCTTTATTATGAAATACGAATGTTAATTATGAACTGACAGTCTGACTGCAACGTTTTGATTTGGTTTTGTCATGGCAATTAAACACCAAGAATTAAGAACGGAGATAGGCATGCTCTGTCAATCAACAAGGCTTGACTGAGTTTGTTTCTCCAAAATACTGTCTTGTTCTCTACACACAGCAATGTGAATCTCCCTGAACTAAACCTCTCGACTCCTGCCACCCTAACCACCAACGGTGAATAAAATTCAAGGAACTGCAGATCGAATAACATAAGCACACAGGAATTAGGAGCAGGAGTAGGAAATTCAGCACTTCGATTCACTGCACCATTTAATCTGATCATGGATACTCTTATCCTGGTCGCAAGATAACTTTGTGCAGCTCACATCATGAATATATAGTTGTAGAAACACTTATTTCTAACCTTACTTTTTGCCATAAGTGCTAGGCTTTCATTTATCTTTCTTAATATATGTTCACCTGCATACATACT
>NW_025173259.1:0-1869 GCF_004010195.1 Chiloscyllium plagiosum | reverse complement strand
TTTCCCAATCTGTTTCTCCACATCTCTGCTGCTGTTGGCGGGCCTATAGTAAACACCCAACAAGGTGACTGTTCCTTTCCTATTTCTGACTTCAGCCCATACTACCTCCAAAGGCAGATCCCCCTCGAACTGCCTTTCTGCAGCTATTATACCATTTCTAATTAGCAACGCCACACCCTCTCCTTTTCTATCACCCTCCCTAATCTCAGTGTAATCTTGGATACACTGTGCTGCCAATTTCTAGAGCGGCCTGTAGTAAATACTTTCACATATTCAGTCGGCTCGAAGAGAAAGAAATTCCTCCATATCTTTCTTAAATAGGTTACTACTTACTCTGAGACTATGTTCTCTGGTCTTCGATTCTCAGACAAGGCGAATCATTCTCTCCTAAATTATCCTATCATGTCCCTCATAATCTAATGTATCTCAGTAAAGTCTTGTTACATTATTCTACACTCCAATGAGTACAGGGGCAATATTCTCAGTTTCATCTCCCGAGAATATCCTCCCATATCCAGGATGATTTGTGTTAAATTTCCCTGAACTGCTATTCATAAAATAGGTGTACTAAATTTGTTCACATTAATCCAGCTCTGATCTGATTAATGCCATGTGTATTTTGAAAAAAACATATGTCCCCATTCCGTTTAAACAAAGTGAAACAAAATTATTTGACTTACCGATTACCTGCTGAAACTGGATGCTAACTTTTCATATTTCATGTACAAGGAAGCGAAGTGCTCTGGTTGCTGATGCTTTGTGCTGTGTATTTCTCTACTTAATATTTAT
This sequence comes from Chiloscyllium plagiosum, assembly GCF_004010195.1. Lineage (NCBI taxonomy): Eukaryota > Metazoa > Chordata > Chondrichthyes > Orectolobiformes > Hemiscylliidae > Chiloscyllium > Chiloscyllium plagiosum. Next base: position 1,080 of record NW_025173259.1, on the reverse strand, counting down.
ATCTGCCAAAACGCATAAACCTCTTTTTTTTTGCATGTTATATGCTGCTACGTTTTTGTCCACTTGTTTATCCTGATTCTGTCCGTCCACAACGTTGCTGTGCCGCCCTCATTACTTGCTTCCATATCTATTTTGTGTCATCTCCAAACTGAGCAACAGTACATTAACTTATGTTGTATAGGTGATTAGTACATGTTGTCAACAGCTGTGGCACCAATATTGTTGGCTCCAGGAATCTGCAAGTTACAATTTACTATCATGAAAATGCCCTCATTACCTCGCTTCTCCATTCATTCCCCAATCCTCGACTAATACATACCCCCTAATGTGTTGGTTTATGCTTCTATGCTTGTGAAGTGCTTAATAATTACCGTTCTTAATAATTTTAGAAATTCAGATATATTCCATTTACTGCATTCCCCTTTATATATTGTGCTTGTTACGATCTGAAAATACTTGTAAATGTGTTAGGTCTGATTTCGTCAGCACAAAGCTATGCGGAATCCATTTTATTCTGTAATGCATTTCTAATGCTCTGTTATTCCAACTTTAATCATAGATTAACATTTTCCCAGTGGCAGATATGCTGTCAACCTGAGCTGAATTTGTCAGGCTGGACACTCACAAGAAGTGACCATTGTTGAATAAAGGTGTTGAGGAACAAATCATAACGAAAGAATATCCTATATCAGAGAGACAACTGGGTTCAAGTGAATTTCTTGTAGGGACTTCAATAAAGTGCAGACCAGGAAGAAAAGAAGGGATATGAAATAATTTAATCTGCCAGGGCTGAAGATAATCTAAAGAGGGTCTACAACTACATATCTGGCAAGAGAACAACCCGAGAAATATTACCTGAAAGATCAAGGAGGTTGACATTGCTTTTGAGCTCAGCAGATGGAATAGGCATTAAACGAATTTTTCACGTCATTTTTTATTGTGGAGTCAGCGAGACCAAATGTCCACTCTCCATATGTGAAGAGGACGATGCCTTTTCCGAAACTATTTGACCAAGCATCAATAATTTGAGATTCGGTGATGTTTGTAGCGGCTGGATTGCATTCGACTCTATCTGGCCTC
>NW_025173258.1:0-1869 GCF_004010195.1 Chiloscyllium plagiosum | reverse complement strand
AGATTCATTGCCAAAATCAACACAAGGAGGACACGCCATTACCCAACACACCTAGTACGCATCATTATAGGTAAAAAAAAAATGTTACAGCACGTAAAGCCAGACTCCTCTGACCACTTGGAGTTATGAGACAGCATAGACCGAAAGCCCCGTTTGACAACAACTCACCAAAAAAGGACCAAATATCCACCATATGCAGTACAAATTTGAACAAACAATGGTGTACGTCGTGACTGTAGGAAACATTATAGAGGACAGACAACTCACGATACGCATTGATGAAGATCAACTTGACACGAATCACCACTGCCAGGTGTCCTGAGTTGTTTGAAAATATGTTGCTGGAAAAGCGCAGCAGGTCAGGCAGCATCCAAAGTTCTCCAAACAAAACATTCCCAGAGTCTGGAATCTCTTGACAAAGAAGGTTTATATATCTCTGTCCATGGTGTAAAACAGAGGATTGTGAAAACTTTCTGGGAAAATGTTGTCACTTTAAAAGTTTAGAAATCTTTCCATTCTTTCGGAGGCCGTTACTTTGACTCTGATGTTCTCCAGATATGAATTGATCTGTGATATTGATGGATTCACGTTCCTGCAAGGCAGGATGTCAAATCTCATCTCAGCTCCCGGGCAATTAGAAAACGCGGGAACAGATAGGACACTGAAAGGCTGGAAGTGAGACGATCCCCGTAGGAGGATAACTGGTTTGCGGTGTGATGGGTGTGTCTGCAGACTGTGGGATCAGACTATTCCCATGTCTTCACCGTGAACTTAAAAGGACGATTGTCAATATGGGAGGAGCAGGATGCAGCTTTCATTCGGGGATCATTGATGTCATTGACGCTCTGTGGCGACGTTCGTCAGTGCGTTCAGCTCATCACTGAGAGTTGCTGCTCTCCCACGACTCAGGAACAGAGGAACAGCTGTTCCCACTCCATCTGTTTTTTTATTGGCCGAAGTTTTCCGAGTTTTTACCGAGGTCAGGAAAATGTTCCTCATAAGGCTCGAAGGGAGAAACTCCCAGTTTTAGGAGAGTTGTATCCTGGTGACATGTATGTGTCTGCAAAGCGTGAGATCAGACTGTCCCATGGTCCACAATGAATGCCCCAGAATTCATTTTGGAAACGTCAAATCAATTGAGGGCAATTTTCATTCTGCGAAGGGCAGTATAAAGCTTGAGTTCACTGACAGTCTGCTTTTGGATATCCTGCGAGGGGCCTGCAACAAGGGAACTCCCCAGTCACTGTGGAGCAAATAATCCTCTCGTTTGGTTGTTAACCAAAAAGAGGGTGTACCCACGCATGGAGCGATCACTGTTCTTATCCACCGAGTAGCAATGCAGAGTGATGTCGAGGACAACAAATTCGACTTATACAACACAAAAATAATAGGACAAGCTAATCAGAGTGCAGCCAGAGAATTTCTTTTAATAGGGTCAGGGATATGTATCCAAACGGAAACCAAATCCAATGAGGAACCACAAATGCGTTTCTGTATTGTTGAATGGCAAGTGAAGGATTGTGGACACGCGGAATTTAAAACAAAAACAGAAACTGCTCAAGGAACTCGGCAGGTTTGTCAGTACCTCTGAGAGAAGATAGCATTCTGAGAAACTCCTGAAGAAGCTCTGAATCGTTGTCTCAATTTGTCTCTCCCCAGATGCTGCCAGATCTGTTTAGTTTCTCCTGCAATCTCTCCATTTCTTTTTAACTGAATAACCATTTCAACGATCGAGATTGTTGACACAGACCACACATGTCCTGACATTTAACATTGTCGAAACTGTGGTAATTGAATTCAAACAAACCGAACAGTGATTGCCTATCCCTCAACTTCACAGGGAGGGAGAATTTGAAACCAGTTTAGTAG
>NW_025173257.1:0-1869 GCF_004010195.1 Chiloscyllium plagiosum | reverse complement strand
TGGAATCTCCTCCCCCGGACTTCCTTACAAATATGGTGCACCGAAAAAAAAAAACGAATTATTGTATAAAATATGGCAGCCCTTCTTGAATTTCACAAATACAGATCTTTCGGCCATCCTAATAAGGGCCTTTATTTAATTGAGAGGGTGAACTTGGCTGGTCTGGGGCCCCTTCGGAGAGGAATCCCGCATGGATATGGGTTTTGTTCTGATCTGATGTTAACACATTCCGAGCATGTATATCACTACTCAATTTCTGTGTTACCCGTCGGTTTTTTTCTCTTGAATAATGTAAGAGATTTAATCATACACTCTGGTTAGTTGTAGATTAGGTAAAAACAATGACTGCAGATGCTGGAAACCAGATTCTGGATTAGTGGTGCTGGAAGAGCACAGCAATTCAGGCAGCATCCGAGGACAGGCAAAATCGACGTTTCGGGCAAAAGCCCTTCATCAGGAATGGCTTTTGCCCGAAACGTCGATTTTGCCTGTCCTCGGATGCTGCCTGATTAGTTGTAGATTAGATGAGTAGTTAGTTGAGTTTTGTTTTTTTTCTCAGTTTTTTTTCTGTTTGATAGATTTTGGTTATTATTTATTTAAGATTTAATTGTATATCAATGTTTATACTTGGGTTTTTTTAAAAGTTTTCTTTTGTAAACATGTAAAAACATGTTAAATTTTCAATAAAAATATCTATTAAAAAAAAGTGTGGTGCTCGAAAAGCACAGCAAGTCAGACAGCATCCAAGGAGCAGGACAGTCAACGTTTCAGGCATAAGCACTTCCTGATGAAAGGCTTATACTTGAAACATCAAACCTCCTGCTCCTCAAATGCTGCCCGGCCTGCTGTGCTTTTCCAGTGCCACACTTTTCGACTATTAATGCAGAAACCCAGGTCATGTTCTGGAGACCTGGGCTTGAATCCAGCTATGGCAGATGGTGGAATTTGAATAATCTTGAATTTAGAATCTAATATTTACCATCAAATTATTGTTGGTTGTTGGAAAAACTCATTTGGTTCACTGATATTCTTTGGGGAAACAAACTGCTGTCTTTAGCTGGTCTGGCCTACATGTGACTCCAGACCCCAGTACCATGGTTGATTCTTAACTGCCCTCTAGGTAATAAATGTTGGTCCAGCCAGCAATGCCCACATCCCATGTGGTAACATTCAGTTCGGTAGTTATCAATAAAATGACTGACTTAATAAAATTAGAGAGCAGGAGGTAAAAATAACAAAGATGTTATGAAGAAAAAACCAAGTGATAACGATTGTAAAGAAATTAAACAACAAATGTGATGTGTTCAGAGAAAACTGAAACTCCTACAGACCACAAGGAGGATAAATCAGCCCATTCTGCCTGTGCTGGTTCTTTGAAAGAGCTAGTCAATTAGAGACCAGCACGGTGGCTCAGTAGTTCACACTGTTGCATGACAGCACCAGGGACCTGGGTTCAAGTTCTCCCTTGGATGACTGTGTGGAGTTTGTACATTCTCCCAAAGTGCTTCCTCCTACAGTCCAAAGATGTGTAAGTCAGGCCATGGGAGAAATATGAAAGTGGAGGGAGGCTTGATGTTAACAGGGTAAGGGGAAAGTTGAGAAAAGTTTGGGGGTACAGACTCTGTTTGAGGGGGTTGGTGGTGCATAGACATGGGGTACATAATCACACAGTGGGGCTGGTGTCACACATGGTGGGGTATTGAACAAGGGGATCGCTAATGGACGTGGAAGGAACAGACACCGCAGAGTGTAGGACAGGGTGAAGGTCTGAACACGGGCTGGGGGTCTGGATATGTGCAAAAATGGACACATTGGAATATAGATAACGGGGTGGGTGTGGACAGAAGGTAGGGTCTTGGCTGAGTGAAT
>NW_025173256.1:0-1869 GCF_004010195.1 Chiloscyllium plagiosum | reverse complement strand
AGGTTTGTGGAGGGATTCATACACTTTTGACGAAATGGGTTCAAAGCGTGTCCTTTTAAACAAATCTTATGCATTGCATAAAACATTTAGTCATTCACGCTTAATGGACAGATGAGCACCATCACCAATATCCCCTTCAACCCACGAAGGTCACCCTTTTAAATCTGCTGTCCGATAAATCACTTCGCTACTGGGGGGACACAGTCACTGCCCTGTCATCACTCGTTTTAAAGTTTTTGCCTTCTCTGTGTTTGTTCATATTGGCGTGTGTCACTCTGAGATACAGATTCAAAGAGACATCGAGTCATGCGGCATGGAGACAGGCCCTTTGCCCCATATTGATCTATGCCAAACAAAGTATCCCTCATGCTCACTCCATTTCCATGCACTTGACCTTTATCCTCCTACATCTTTTCTCTCCATATATTTGTTCAAATACACTATAAATGTTGTTAATGGACTCACTGCAGAGCCTCCGCTGGCAGCTCATTGAATATGCTAAAATGTTGACTTTCAGATTTCCTTTTATTTATTCACGTCTATATTTAAACTGATGGCCTCTCGTTCCGATTACCCAACTCTGTGAAAAGCCTCAGTTTATTCAAACTATCAATGGTCGCAATGATCGTATACACCTTTAAAAGATCTCCCACCAGGCTCCTATGTTCTAAAGAAAAACACTTCTAGCTTTTCCAACCTCACTCTCTAACTCAGACACTTGAGTCCTGGCAACATGATTTTCAATTCCATTTGCACTCTTTCCAAATTAATAAAATCTTTCTTCCAACAAACGTGATCAAACCTGAACGCACTACTCCAGTTGCGGATTCACTAACGTCTTTGCAACATAACTTCCAAACTTCTGTACTATATTCCCTGATTGATGAAAGGCAGTTTGGCAAAATCCTTCCTTACTGCCCTGTCTACCTGTTACTCCAGCTTCAGGAAACTGTACAACTGAACCCCATGATCCCTCTGTTCAATTTCGCCACCTATGGCCCAACGATTCACCATGAAAGTCCTACATTGATTTGACTTTCCAGAATGCAACATTTCACACTCATCTACATTAACCTCCATTTTCCATTTCGCAGCAAAACGTAGCAAGGTTTTGTTGCAATTTCTGATAACCTCCCAGACTTCTAACTGTATAGTCTAATTTAGTGCATTCTGCAAACACATTAAACATGCCTTGCACATTTTCATCCTAATCATTGACGTAGATAACAAACAGCAATATTCAACACTCTGCTTCCTACTAACAAGTCAATTGTGCATCCAATTTGCCAGCTCCTCTGGATTGCAAGCCATCTAAAGTTCAGAGCAGCATCCGTAAGAAATCCATCCAGATTTCCTCTACCACCCTACCGACGTCAACCTTCCTGGTTACTTTATCAAAAACACTGTAATTAATTTGTGAGGTATAATGTCGCAAGTACAAAGCCATGCTGACGTTTTCTAATCAAACGGTGTCATTCGAAATGCATGTTAGTCTTATCTCAGAATGCTCTCCAGTAACTTACTGAACACGCATGTTAGGCTTCCTGATTTAATGTGTCCCGGATTTATCTTAGCAGCCCTTCTTAAATAATTGCACAACATTCGGCAGCTTACAATCGTGTTAAACCTCACCAGTGGATAAAAATGTTGTACAAAATGTCCTCTCGGTCCCCCACAAATGTTTCTGTCCCATGTTGCAAGTGTTCTTGGAAAAATCTGCTCAGGAGCAGGACATATATCCACCTTCATGCATCCAACACTTCATCTACTGGGGTATTTACTGTCACTTAGCTATGACCACTAACTTCCCAAAGTTTAAAAATCTTCATGTCTGTGTGCATGGTAAGCACAGAGGAGAAATGGTCATGA
>NW_025173255.1:0-1869 GCF_004010195.1 Chiloscyllium plagiosum | reverse complement strand
CCAGCTCCATGAAACCCCTGTAGGCCCTACAGCTCTCCACGTTTCTGTAACTTCCTGTGGCTTTATGCTCCTCCCTGTGAAACCACCTCCAGTCCCCGACACACCATACGCCTTCTTAACACCCTCTCAACTTGAGTCGTAACTTCAGGGACACACTGTTCGTGCACACTGCTAAGTATCCTGCCTTTAACCATGTAAATTTTTTTTTCTGCAGAATCCTCCAATCTGAAACCATCCCTATCCTTGTAACTTCCTCCAGTCCCTACAACACTCATAAACTGTGAAACCTCCTCAAGTCCCTATATTCCTAATGCCTGCAAAATGCTCCAGGCCCGATATCTCTCCCGAACTCTGTAAATGCCACCGGCCTCCAGCGTCCTTCTGGGGAACACTGCAGAGGAAGAAAGAGTTGTAGAGTCCGGGTCATGTGACAGAGGTAGGAAGGGCTGCAGAACCTGCAGGATGGTACAAACATGGGAAGGGACGTGGGTCCTGTAGGAGTGTAGAGGGAGCGGGATTCATAGAGCCTGCAAGATGGAACCAAGAATGGATTACGGAAAATGAAGGATGTTCTGATTTGAACCACAGATCATTTTTGATTGGACCATTCAGCCCCTCTTAGAGTCAAAGAGATGTACAGCATGGAAACAGACCCTTCGGTCCAACCCGTCCATGCCGACCAGGTATCCCAACCCAACCTAGTCCCACCTACCAGCATCTGGCAAATATTCTTGCAAACCCTTCATATTCAGATACCCATCCAGATGCCTTTGTATCAGCCTCCACCACTTACTCTGGCAGCTCATTCCATACACGTAGCACCCTTTGCCGGAAAAAGAATGCTCCTTAAGTCTTATCTATATCTTTCCCCTCTAACCATAAATCTATGGCCTCCAGTTCTGGACTGCCACATTGAAGGGTAAAGACTTTGTCTTTTTACCCTCTCCATGCCCCTCATGATTTTATAAACCTCTATAAGGTCACCCCTCATAATTTTGTAAACCTCTATAAGGTCACCCCTCAGCCTCAAGGCTCCAGGCAAAACAGCCCCAGCCTGTTCAACCGCTCTCTATAGCTCAACCCCTCCAATCCTGGCAACATCCTTGTAAATCTTTTCTGAACCCTTTCAAGTTTCACAACATCCTTCCGATAGGAAGGTCACCAGAATTGCACACAATATTCCAAAACTGACCTAACCAATGTCCTGTACAGCCACAACATGACCTCCCAACTCCTGTACTCAATACTCTGACCAATAAAAGAAAGCATACCAAATGCCTTCTTCACTATCCTACCTATCTGCAACTCTGCTTTCAAGGAGCTATGAACCTGCACTCCAATTTCCCTATGTTCAGCAACACTCTGTCAGACCTTACCATTAAATGTATAAGTCCAGCAAAGATTTGCTTTTGTAAAATACAGCACCTCGCATTTATCTGAATTAATCTCCACCTGCCACTTCTCAGCCCATTGGCCCATCTGATCAAGATCCCATTGTAATCGGATGTAACCTCTTTCACTGACCACTACACCTCCAATTTTGTTGTCAACTGAACATTTACAAACTGTATCTCTTATGCTCACATCCAAATCATTTATGTAAACATTGCAAAGTATTGGACCCAGCACCGATCCTTGTGGCACTCCACTGGTCACAGGCCTCCAGTTTGAAAACCAACCCTCGCCCACCAGCCTCTGTCTTTGAGCCAGTTCTGTACCAGTTGGCTAATTCTCCCTGTATTCCGTGAGATCTAACCTTGCTAACCAGTCTCCCATGGGGAACCTTGCTGAATGCCTGACTGAAGTCCATATAGATCACATATACTGCTCTGCTGTCATCAATCCTCTATGTTACTTCTTCAAAAATCT
>NW_025173254.1:0-1869 GCF_004010195.1 Chiloscyllium plagiosum | reverse complement strand
GGCTTCCATTTCAAATTATGACACCAGAGTGCCCCGGGGACCCTGAGAAAATGATCAGAGAATTGCATCTGTTCCTTTCTACCCTCTGCACTCTGTACCACCAGACAGTGCACCCTCAGTACCTCAGATAGTGCACCCTCAATACCTCAGATAGTGCTCCCTCAGTACCTCAGACAGTTCACCCTCACTACCTCAGATAGTGCACCCTCAATACCTCAGAAAGTGCTCCCTCAGGACCTCAGAAAATGCTCCCTCAGTACCTCAGAGAGTGTTGCTCAATACCTCAGAAAGTGCTTCCTCAATACCTAAATAGTGCTCCCTGAATATCTCAGATAGTGCTCACTCAATACCTCAGAAAGTGTCCCCTCAATACTTCAGGAAGAGCTCCCTCAGTAGCTCAGAAAGTGCTCCCTCAATACCTCAGAAAGTGCTTCCTCAATACCTCAGATAGCGCTCCCTCAATAACTCAGAAAGTGCTCCGTCACTACCTCAGATAGTTCTCCCTCAGTACCTCAGAAAGTGCTTCCTCAATACCTCAGATAGTGCTCCTCAGTACCTCAGATAGTTCTCCCTCAATACCTCAGATAGTGCTCCCTCAATAACTCAGAAAGTGCTTCCTCAATACCTCAGAAAGTGCTCCCTCACTACCTCAGATAGTTCTCCCTCAGTACCTCAGATAGTGCTCCCTCAATAACTCAGAACGTGCTCCTTAATACCTCAGATACTTCTCCTCAATACCTCAGAAAGTGCTCCCTCAGTACCTCAGATAGTTCTCCGTCAGTACCTAAGATAGTACTCCCTCAGTACCTCAGAAAGTGCTCCCTCAATAATTCAGAAAATGGTCACTCAGTACCTCAGATAGTTCTCCCTCAGTACCTCAGGTAGTTCTCCCTCAATACCTCTGAAGGTGCTCCCTTAATACCTCAGAAAGTGTCCCCTCAGTCCCTCAGAAAGTGCTCCCTCAAAACCTCAGAAAGTGCTCCATCAATACCTCAGATAGTTCTCCCTCAGTACCTCACATACTGCTTCCTCAGTACCTCAGACAGTGCTCCCTCAATACTTCAGAAAGTGGTCACTCAGTACCTCAGGTAGTTCTCCCTCAGTACCTCAGGTAGTGCTCCCTCAATACCTCAGATAGTGCTTCTTCAGTACCTCAGAAGGTGCTCCCTCCATACCTCAGAAAGTGCTCCCTCAATACCTCTGATAGTTCTCCCTCAATACCTCTGAAAGTGCTCCCTTAATACCTCAGAAAGTGTCCCCTCAGTACCTCAGAAAGTGCTCCTCAATACCTCAGAAAGTGCTCCATCAATACCTCAGATAGTTCTCCCTCAGTACCCCACATAGTGCTTCCTCAGTACCTCAGACAGTGCTCGCTCAATACCTCTGAAACTGCTCCCTAAATACCTAAGATAGATATCCCATAATATGTCAGATAATTCTGCCTTAAAACCTCTTAAAGTGCTCCCTCAATACCTCAGAACTTGGTCCCTCAGTACCTCAGAAAGTGCTCCCTCAATACCTCAGAAAGTGGTCCCTCAGTACCTCAGAAAGTGCTTCCTCAATAACTCAGAAAGTGCTCCATCAATACCACAGATAGTTCTCCCTCAGTACCTCAGAGAGTGCTTCCTCTATACCGCATAAAGTGCTTCCTCAATACATCAGATTGTGTTCCCTCAATACCTCAGAAAGTGCTTCCTCAATACCTCAGAAAGTGCTCCCTCAGTACCTCAGATAGTGCTCCATCAATACCTCAGATAGTTCTCCCACAGAACCTCAGAAAGTGCTTCCTCAATACCTCAGAAGGTGCTCCCTTAGGACCTCAGATAGTGCTCCGTTAATACCTCAGAAATTGCTCCCTCAGTACCTCAG
>NW_025173253.1:0-1869 GCF_004010195.1 Chiloscyllium plagiosum | reverse complement strand
AGTGACCACAATGTATTGGTTTTCTTTTATGCTTTTATGCCGTTTGAGTACACGGCAGTTTTTGTTTTATTTGAAGTAACCGTTATAAATCTGAGTCATGCAAGCCAACAAGGTGTGAGGAGAAAATGGGGACTACAGATGCTGGAAATCAGAGTCGAAGAGTGTGGTGCTGGAAAAGCACAGTCAGGCAGCATACTAAGAGTAGATGAATCGATGTTTAGAGCTTTAGCCCTTCATCAGAAAAGAAGCATATGGGCCAAGGGGGCAGAGAGATAAATGAGAAGGGGGTGCGACGGGGGAGGTAGCTGGGATTGCGATAGGTAGATGAAGGTGAGGTTGAAAGTGATAGGTGATTAAGGGAGACAGAACGCCTCATCTGCTGCAATCATTAAACCCAATGTGGTCTTCTCTACATTGGCGAGGCAGGAGGTCAACTTGTGGATCATTTCAGCGAACATCTCTGGGACAGCCACACTGAACAACTCCATCGCCTTTTGGCTGAGCATTTTAAATCCCCTTACCACTCTGCCAAGGACATGAGGGCACTGGGCCTGCTCTATCGCCAAAACCAAGCCACCAGAAGCCTGGAGGAAGAAAGCCTCATCTTCTGTCTTGGTACCTTCAAAACGCAAGGGCTCATAGTGGATTTCTCCATTTCCTCTAATCCCACCTTATCCTACTCCAAACTTCCAAGTTAAAACCGCTCTTTTGAATGTTCCTATGTGTCCACCTTCCTCCCTATCAATCTGGTCTACCCTCCTCTCCGACTATCACTTTCAACCTCACCTTCATCTACCTATTAGATAAAAGGAGGTAGATTAGAAAAATGCCAAGTGTTGCAGTAAGCCAGTGGATTCAGAGAAATGTAGGACCCAGCAAAGGATGACCAAGAAACTGAGAAGAAAATCAAAATGAGAAAAAGCGTGCAAACGAAAGAAAAATATAAAGACTGCTAAAAAGCGTCTATCAATGTATGAAAAAAAACAAAAACAAGGTCAAATGTGGAACAGTTGGTGCGCGTTCAGGATAATTTATTGCAGAGAACAGATAAATTGCAGGGAAAAGAAACAATTTCTTTGTGTCTATCTTCATGTAAGAATGTCCAGAACCTATTAGATAAAAGGAGGTAGATTAGAAAAATGCCAAGTGTTGCAGTAAGCCAGTGGATTCAGAGAAATGTAGGACCCAGCAAAGGATGACCAAGAAACTGAGAAGAAAATCAAAATGAGAAAAAGCGTGCAAACGAAAGAAAAATATAAAGACTGCTAAAAAGCGTCTATCAATGTATGAAAAAAAACAAAAACAAGGTCAAATGTGGAACAGTTGGTGCGCGTTCAGGATAATTTATTGCAGAGAACAGATAAATTGCAGGGAAAAGAAACAATTTCTTTGTGTCTATCTTCATGTAAGAATGTCCAGAAATTCTCCCAGAAATACCAAGTGACCATGGGACTTGTGTAATTAAAGTCTAAGATCATTCTTATCTTTGAAAAGAAAGTTGGATTGAGTATTTATAAATCTGACAGACTAGATGCACATCATACAACAATTTCAGAGGAAGCAGCAATAGACATGTTGATTGCATCGAGGATTTTCACTTTATTTTCCGACACATTCCCGAAAGTCATTTAGCCAATCTGGATTAGGCAAAGGTTATAAATATTATCCAACAGTTTAAGAAAGGCTGAAAGTGGAGAGTGGTGACCTACAGACCAGTTATCTTGTCATCCACTGTCAAGTATCTGTTGGACTCGATGACAAAGAACATGCTACTAGATATTGAGAAGGTAATAACATAACTGGGGAGTGTGAGAATGTACCGATGAAAGGAAAACAAGAAGTGGCAAACATATTTTTGGAATGGTTTGA
>NW_025173252.1:0-1869 GCF_004010195.1 Chiloscyllium plagiosum | reverse complement strand
ACTATCACTGGGATAAATGGGACTGATCTAACAATTCAAGACTTGGCTTCCATGAGGCGCTGTGAACTATCAACACAATCTGTTGCACCTCGAGTGGGGGATTTCAAGAGTGGAGGGAATATTTTTAATGTGAAAAGAGAAAAATATTAACAAGACATGGGGGCAACTTTCTTTACACAGAGTGGATAGTGTGTGGTATGAACTCCCTGCGCAAGTGATGGATGTGGGTCATTTACAATATTTAGAAGACATAAGAACAAGTTTATGAAAAAGAAATGTTTAGAGGGATATGGGTGAAGCACAGGCAGTTGGAACTAGTTGAGTTTGGGATTCCATTCGGCATGGATTGGTTGGACTGTAGAGTCTGTTTCTGTGCTCCATTGCTCCATGACTCCATGACTCTTTGACTGTTTGACTTTACTCCAACACAATCTGCAGCCTCATGGCCCTGTATATTCTCCACTCACCCATTGCCATCAAGCTAAGACATCAATCCTGGTACAATAGAGAGTTCAGGAGGACATGCCGGGAGCAGCACCAGGTATACCTAAAAATGAGATGACAGCCTGGTGAGGCTACCAAACAGAATTGTTTGCATGTCACACAGCATCAGAGACAGTGATAGACAGAGCAAAGCAATCCCAAAACCAATGGATCAGACCTTTGTTCCATATTCCCATCACATCCAGTCATGAATGTTGGTGGTCAATTGAACAACTCACTGGAGGAAGAATCTCCACAAATATCCCCATCCTCAATGACAGAAGAGTCCCACACATCTGTGAAAATGATAAATCTGAATCACACACATCAACATTCAGACAGAAATGCCAAGTGGATGATCCAATTTGGGCACCTTCAGTGCTCCTCAGCATCACAGATACTGGTCTTCAGTGAATCCAATGCACTCCATGTGATCTCAAGGAATGACTGGAAAAGCTGGATACTGGATATGAATCCCGACAATATTCTGGTCATAGTACTGAAAACTTGTGCTCCAGAACTTCCCGCTCCCCCAGCCAATCTGTTCCTGTAGATTTACATTAGGAATTCTGCAGCAAGCAATTGACTCCCAAAGTCTGTCCACCATCTGTGAATAACAAGTCACGAATGCTATGGAATATTCTCCATTTGCCTGGATGTGTGAAGTTCCTGCAACCCTAAAGAAATGTTTCATCATTCAGGATAAGGCAGCCCGCTCGATTGGCACCACATCCACAAGCATTTACTCCCTCCACCAACGATGCTCACTAGCAGCAGTGTGTACTGTCCACAAGATGCACTGCAGAAATTCACCAAAGATCCTCAGACAGCACCTTCCAAACATACAACGACTTTCATCAAGAAGGACAAGGGCAGCACATGGATGGGATCGCAAACAGCTGAATGTTCCCCTCCATACCACACACCATCCTGACTTGGAAACACATTCTTCATTATTGCTGTGTCAAAATCCTGGAATTCCCTCCCTTGTGGTACAGTGGATCCACCTACAGCACATGGACTACAGTGGCTCAAGACAGCAGCTCCCCACCACCTTCTCAAGGGCAACTAGGGACAGGCAATAAATGCTGGGCCCAGCCAGAGAGACACTCATCCTGGGGGTGAATAAAGAAACCTGTACAATCCACAAAGTACTTTACAAATGAGTCATTGTTGTAATGCAGCAGTGAATCTGTACACAGTGAGACCTCACATTCAACAATAAGACAAATGATCAAACAATCTGCTTTCAGAGATGGTGATTAGAGGTTAAATATTAGCCAGAAGATCATGGATGACTTCACTGCTTGTCCTCAAAGGAGGGCTGTGGGAAATGTTACACCCAATGAGGAACGTGGACTGGTGTAGTGTTACCAGCTCATCTGA
>NW_025173251.1:0-1869 GCF_004010195.1 Chiloscyllium plagiosum | reverse complement strand
ACTTTAAGAATACTGCGTACAACTCGGTTGTCTCCAGGACTGGGGGTTTGAGCTTCGGGGAGAGGTTGATTAGGTTGAGGTGTTTTCCCCTGGAGTGTAAGAGGCTGAGGGGTGACATTATAGAGGTGTATAAAATCATCAGGAGCATGAATATTCTGAATAGCCACGTTCTGATCCCAGTATAGTGGAGTCCAGAACAAGAGAGCATAGGTTGAAGGCGAGAGGGCGAATGATTCAGAAAGGACCTGAAGATAAATGTTTCACACAGAGAGTGTGGTGTGTACAGAAATTGCTGTCAGAGGAAGTGGTCAAGTTGGGTACAACCACAGGAGGAATATTGGCCAAATGCTGGCAAATGGACTAAATCAGATTTGATACCTGACCGGAGTGAACAGATGGACTAACGGGTCTGTTTCCGTTCTGCAGGACACTCTGATTCTATAAGAAGAATGACGAAAATTTCTTAAAGGACCTTTCAAGTGGGAAATCTCTTCACTGGAAGTTTTTATTGTGCCTCGATGTTCACATGGACTGAAAACTGCGTTAGTTAAATATTTGACAGGGAAGTGAGTCACGGATAATGGGATACAGTCAGGAAAGTGGGGCTGAGACCACAACCTGATCAGCCACAATCTTCGTGCCTGGTGGAGATGGCTCAAAGTATCTAATGACCCACTCCTGCTCCTCAGTCCCATGTTTCTGTGTTCCATTCAGCCCCTCAAACTTGCTAGACAGAAACAGTTGGAGGCTACTTACATCTATAACCTGATGCACAGAAACAGAGGAGACCATTCAGCCCTTCAAGACAGTCCCACACGCTTTGAGGTGATTTGGGAAATGTAATTGGAAAACCCAGGCTGGGTATGAAAGAGGCCCCTCATCTCGCTTTACAAAATTTTCCCTCTCTGCAACTTGTGCTTCATTTGTTGGTCATGTTGTAGACCCAAATTCACTGAGAATACAGACAACTTACCTCACCCACAGATGACTCACAAAATCCTCTGGTCTCCCTGGCTGCAATATTCAGTAATTGCACATTCATGAAAATAATACCCACTAACTTTTCACTAACAGAATGTGAGTACATCAGAAACAGGGGGAGGTCGTTCACTCCCCAAGCCTGCCTTGCCCTTCCCTAAGATCGTGGCTGATCTGCTCTTGGTCTCAAATCCTCTTTCATTCCCAATTCTTCATAGCCCTCAATTCTCTGGCAGGTCAATATCCATCGACCTTGTCTTGAAACACTTTCAGTCATCTAGCTCCCCGAACAGTGTTGAGAACAGAAATCCTGACATTCAATACCACCTGTTTGAAGAAAGCACTTGCTGCTCCTATACCATGACCTCTTGATATGAACAAAAGAGGCTGGCACAAGGGTTCAGACAAAAATGACTGGCCCTGATATCAAGGCAGTGGTTAACTTCTGCTGGCATCAAGGAGCTTAACAAAACTAGACTTAATGGGAATCAGAGTAAACTCTCCAGTGTTTGGGGTCAAACATGGCACAAAGGAAGATGTTCATCATCTCAGTCCTGGGTCACCTCTGTGCGAGATCCTCAGGGTAGCTTCCTCTTCACAAACATCTTCAGCTTCTTCATCAATGTCTCCCCGCCCCCACCCTCCCCACCATAAGATCAGAAGTGGGGATGGTCACTGAAGAATCCACAATGTTCAGAACATTTTGTCCCTCGTCAGCTCCTGAACTGGTCTCTGTCCATGTGCAGCAAGACCCAGACACCAATCAGGTTTTTTTCTGTTAAAGTGTCTGTAACATTCATGTAACAGCACTGCCTGACACTGCACATTGCCACAGTAAATCAAGAGTTCATTCAGCACCTCACGCTGGTTTCACAGGAATATGAGGAAATC
>NW_025173250.1:0-1869 GCF_004010195.1 Chiloscyllium plagiosum | reverse complement strand
CTTTGTTTATCTTCTAACTCCATTTTCCTTAATTGTAATTTATGTTTTTTCTACCTCTGCTGCGCTTGTCTGTTTCTCTGCCACACCTAAGTATTTGTGTAATTCCCTGACAATTTCAGCTTTACTTTCGTCCTTGGTTAAATCCAATTCTAACCTCTTTGCTTCTTCTAAAAGTAAGGGCTGTTTCTTTCCTTCTAAATTTTCTTGTCAAATTTGGGAATCATCTTCAAACCTCAGAACCCCTTTAGCAATTTTAAGAGCCATTTCTCTCACTTTTAATTTATACAACCACAAGCAACGGAATTTTAGAAAATGGTCTCATTTACATTTTATTTAAAGATCTCGGACACTAATTGGCAAGTGTTTAAATCTACTGCACTTTTTTGTACTCCAGATCTGTCCAAATCTCAGACTGGATCTGTCTAAACTTGTCTAGATCATGGACCTGTGCCCACAAATTGTTATGGCATGGTGATGAACCCTTCTGCTAACTTTAACCAGGCACACAGAAAAGCTCACCTCGCCTTGTAATCTGTAAAAGTATGAGTGACAAAGAACTACCCCAAATCCCATTATTTAAAGAAAAAAATTAACAATTTATTAATTAACTCTGAAAAAATTAAACAACTATCTACACTGTAATCCCCCCTTGTTTGATCAATTTACCTACCTCCCACTCTACAACAATATACTGATCCGATAAAACCCCCGACTAAGGATTACAAAAAAAACAAATTTCAAAACCTGTCAGCTGTGTCGATTCTCCTCTGTATCTTCCTGTCTTCTTTTCTTCAGTCTTCTGCTTCACTGATTTCATGTGAAAAGGTACCTTTCAGAGAGCAGCTCTGTGGGCAGTCTGTTAGTGTTCTTTGCTGCTCTGGCTAACTGTTCAAACTGCCTGATTTTTATACCCTAAAACATTGGATCATCTCATTGGTTTGATGTCGTCAAAACAGTAAAACTCAAATTTGATTAGGTTTTAGTATTTTAGGGCATAACTTAAACTGATTGGCCAAATTTGAATTTGTTGTGTAACATGGCAACTCAGCTTAGCTATTTGTTTCACAGCCAAATGTTACATTTCTTAATTTTTCAGCACACTCTGTGCTTTTCTAGGTGTATGCCAGCTTTCACTCTCTCTTAAAGATACAATATCTGGACTGCGGAGATTCTGGGAAACTCCAGAAAGATTAGAAAACTACCAATATAACAACCTTCAAGATGGCGATGGAGGAGGGCTCCTGAGCTGGGCCTTGTCCACTCTGACTGCTTTTCTTTTTGTTTTTCTTGCTTTTTCTTTGCTTCTTTTTCCTACATTTTTTTGAGCTTTATTCTCACCTTGCCTTCTGGAGCACACTCAGTCACGGAGGCAGCAGTGACGGCAGCGGCTGTGGGCCCGGAGTGGGTCTTTGGCAGCTGGTAAGACACTGCCACGTCTTTTTTAAGTCATGGAGCATGGGAGCAGCATGGGCACTTGAAGTTGTACCAGTTCGAGATTCTGGTGATGTGTGGCCAGGCAAATGGTGAGCCTGTATGGCGGGTGGTGGCAAGACGTCTGGTGAGCTGGACTGAACTCTAACAATCGGCAGAGAGGCAACATTGTGGAGGAGTGTGTGCCTAGCATGTGGGAGAGCAAGACCGCAGGGGGAAGCCCAGCATAGAGCTTCTGCACACCCATGGCTGAAGAAGAACTGTACTTCCTTCTTTTTTTGACTTTGTACTAAGAAGGACTGTGACGTTTAACATAGGTACAAATAAAGAAATAAGTTAAAAGTTAAAAGATTTTGTACCTAGATACCTTTGTATCTAAGATGGTGCCAGGAATGGCAACTTTGTACACTTTTCACTGTACTCCTATATCCTATGTAT
>NW_025173249.1:0-1869 GCF_004010195.1 Chiloscyllium plagiosum | reverse complement strand
CCTACAACCTCTTCCAGGGAGGAAGACACAGAGAATTGAAAACATGGACCAGCATGCTCAAGAACACTTCCTTCCCTCCTATAATTAGACTGACGAATTGACATCTCTAACTTTTCAAATAATATTAATCTTGCTAATGTCGATTTTGCTTTGCTCACCTCTTGTGAAGCTGTAACCATGTAGGCTCACTCTGTGTAAGTACCCCACGATCTCTGTTTTCTTGTTTACTCTCATGTGTCTGCACTACTCGCAAAACAAATCTTTCCATTGTACATTTGACTAAAATAAATCAAATCACATCAGATCAATCACGTGGACTGCATTGGCTCAAGATCTTCTCAAGGGCAACTGGGAAAGTGAACTAATGCTGGCCCAGTGAGAGATTCCCATATCCCATTAACAAATGTAAGAAGATGACCACACTTCAGGAATACTGACAGAGGGAATCAAATCGCTTAAAACATGATCTTAGACAAATACAGGTTTCCCTTGCTATCTGAAAGAAACCGTTCACTAGCTGATATCGTGTGAAGTGCAGTAGCACTAATTTATATGGGAAAAGCTTCGCCTTTCTTCGTAAAAGTGAAAATCCTCTTCGGATTTCCTTTGGTTAGCGAAACAAGGCCCTAATGTAGGTCATTCGGGAAGGGAAGTGACGAAAAGCGAACTTTTGTAAAGCGGGGTATATCTGTATGTCCATGGGCATGATATTCAGGAAGATGGGAATGGCGAAAAACAAATGAGGTGAATCTCACATTTTATTTCCAGCCCAGCTAATCATCATTCTCTTTGTTTCCTCTTTTTCTTCTATATCCCTCTTTCTCTATTGATCCCTCCTTCCCTTCAAAGCAAACTTCCCTGTCAATAGTATTAATCACACTCTTTTCCAGCTGCTTTCAGGTCAGGAAAGTTCCCCAGCACTTTCTGTTAGTTTCTTTGCATTGTCTTGCAAAATTTCAGATTTTCAGCATCTTCCTTTATTTGATTTCAACTTCAATTTTGTTATTTCGTGAGACGTTGGCATCTCTGCCAAGGGCAGCATTTGGTGACCATCACGAATTACCCTGACTCTGAGGCCATTCCACAAGCCAATATAAAGTAAAGCACATTGTCACGGGGCTGAAGTCTCACTTAACCCAGACCAGGTAATAACACTAGTTTTCTTTACCGAAGTTGATCAGTGAAACAGGAAGGTTTTCAGACAAAATGTTGCTTTTCTGGTTGTCTTTGTGAAATTCACCTTTATTCCAATTCTTACCAGTTTTATTGAAATTCTCTCATCAGCTGTGGTGGAATTGAAACAAATTACTTGAAACAATATCTTTCGTTTGATGATCTTTGCTTCTGAATTACATCCAGCGACATTCCTACATTCATATTTTGGCCTAATCATGAAGTAACTTCCGAGACAAGAACAATTTTATGTTTGAAATACTTGTAATCGAAAAAGTGGTCAGAAGAGAGTAAGAAACATTATGTCTGAATTTTACCAACGTGTAGGCAATGGATTGTTCAGCAACAGCACTGACGCAGAGATGGAGATTGGGGATATTAGGAGCTGGTAGTGGACAGGTTTGGTGACAGAGAGAACAGAAGACATAAATCAGTTCAGGGCAAAAAGGAATCTCGAGGTTGTGCACAGTTTTGTTCGCAGATGTTTGTGAGGGAGTGGTCTGCAATTCATGGGTAATGAATGGAGTCTGAAATTGAAACTGAAGACAATAGTTTCTTTCTCTGACAAATATCGATAACCGAAAATGCAACCAAGTTCAAACTTGTTTGTGGGATTAATGAATGGACAGAGGTAGAGAACACCAACAATAGCGAGAATAGGATAGCAGCACACCCTCCACCCCGCCCAGAATAATC
>NW_025173248.1:0-1869 GCF_004010195.1 Chiloscyllium plagiosum | reverse complement strand
ACATTACCTTTCATTTGTCATCAGAGATGCTGCGAGATATGTTGAGCTTTTCCACTAAGTTCTGTTTTTGTCTCTTATTTACAACAGCTTCAGTTCTTTCGGTTTCATTGATACAACGTCGGCGAAAGTGACAGATTATTTCTGACTGAGATGAGGAGACAACACTGGGTCTTTAATATTCTCTATCACTGAGGACTATGGGTGTTTCCTCATTGAGTACATTTCGGATTGGAATAGACAGTTTGGCGGTTTCACGGGGAATTAGCGGGCATGTGGAGTGGACAGGAAACTGAATTCCAAAAATAAAACCAACGATGATTGTATTTTCTGCCAGAGTAGCCTAAATGGTTTGAACAGGCTGCACAGTCTCCTCCTGCTCCAGTTTCCTGAGCTTTCATTACTATTATGAACGCATGACCAATCATTGCAATGTCGGTCCATGAGACTATTGTTATTAAGTCTTTGCAGTCTCCACCCTCTTATAAATAATCTCAGATTTACTACAGCAACAGCCCCATTCCGATTGCTCAGACTACATTACCGTTCTAATGTTCTTCCATTCTTCTGCAGCGTCCCACCCTCATAAAATATGCGTTAACATTTCCATTCTTTCGTTCGATGTTTTCTCAATATGGTCTGTGTTTATTTCAGTGGGAATGACATCTATCTGTTTCTCTTTCTGTGAGAGGATACATTCTCCAATACGACTCATTGATATACACAGATTTAACTGATAGCACAAACCACCTTTCTCCATGCATTTTACTCCCCACGACCTGATCTGGTGTACTCGGGAACTCTGTGGGAAGCTAGAGAAGTGATTGCTGGGCCTCTTGCTGAGATATTTGTATCATCGATAGTCACAGGTGAGGTGGCGTAAAGACAAGCCAGGAAACTATATACCAGTGAGCCTGACCTCGGTGGCGGGCAAGTTGTTGGAGGGAATCCTGAGGAACAGGATATACATGTGTTTGGAAAGACAAAGACTGAATCGGAATAGTCAACATGGCTTTGTGCGTGGAAAATCATGTCTCACAAACTTGGTTGAGTTTTTTTGAAGAAGTGACAAAGAAGATTGATGAGGGCAGACCAGTAGATGGAGGGATATGGGCCAGGTACTGGAAGGTCGGACTAGATTGGGTTGGGATATTTGGTCGAGTTTCACAACATCATTCTGATAGGAAGGAGACCAGAATTGCACGCAATATTCCAACAGTGGCCTAACCAATGTCTTGTACAGCTGCAACATGACCTCCAAACACCTGTCCGCAATACTCTCATGAAAACATGATCATGTATTCTTTTTTTGGTGTCGGCAGTGGTTGATTTCATATGCTTCACAGACTACACAGACTGGCTGGGGTTTCCCATATGACCCCAACATCCACCACAAAGACACGTTGGATCAGGTAAGCAAAGAATGGGAGACACCCTACATACATATGGATTGCAAAATTTCTGCATTTCGTTTTGAAGCCAACGCTTGTCACTTATCAGACTAAACGAAATTTTATCTTACTGTATATTGGCACAGACCTGTTCCTTACCTAATGCTTCATACATTTTGCTAACCATTGTGCAGTCACAAGAAAATATATTTTATTTGGAAATAATGGTGGAAGGAAAGGCATTGGTGAGGCAGATACAGACTTGGGGGCCTAGTATATGACCTGCATTGTAGCTGCAGCGACGTTCGACAGTTGAGATGATTGTGTTCCAACAGCCGAAACCATTTTCACCTGTGGTCAGGATGAAACCAGGGAGAATGAGATTACCAGAATATAATCTCGTTGAGTTCCTTTTTTATTTGAGAGTTGCCTCATTGTGAATCACTAATTGTGAGTTGTATGTGAAAGAATTGAACGTTTT
>NW_025173247.1:0-1869 GCF_004010195.1 Chiloscyllium plagiosum | reverse complement strand
TTCAGATAGCGATAATCATGTCATTGAATGAGGGAGGAAGGCAAAAACGCTGGCTCTTATTGCAGAAACTATTCAGTTGCAAATTCTGTGCTAGGAGTATAACTTCCCATTGTCAAACCATTCCTGACTGTCATCCAGGGCTTTCTCACATGGTTGAACACAATTGCTCCCGGGACACAATGCTGAGGAACTGTTACAGTCATAGTCTGGAGTTGAAATAAGTGCCCTCATATGCAATGATCATGTGCCTTTGCGCAAGGTGTGAGGCAACAAATAAAATATTTTCCAGATAAAAACTGCCATTAAAATAAAACATAATTTTTAATGATGAACAAATTCGGCTCGAAGACCACTTCTGTTCTTCACTTTTTCCCCCCGATCACAATGGATCACTGCCTGACCCAATAACTGCTTCTTGTCCACAAAACAGCTCTGAGCGAAAGTTAAGGACAGATCATGTTAAAGGGTGAAATGGCCTATTTAGGGTCAGATCTTTAGAGAAGATATTTACTCATCCACATTCATTGTAGATCAGGTTACGGTGGCGTGACTGTTTTCCAGTTCAAAACACTGGGAATCCCATTTCTGAGGAGATCTTTGCCTCCTCATTCCCAATGTTTATGTTCCACTCAACACTCCAATCTATTCATGGTTATTGTTTATGAAAACTCGCTAAGCTCGTGAGAAGGGAACCGGGGTGGATGGTTCCAAATCTCTCCTAAATTTCATCAATTGTCAAGTATTTTATGTATATTCAACTTAGGATTCACGTAATATCTCCTGTTTGCCCTAAAAATGTGGGAGCTTAATTATTTCATCAAATGAACCCGCTGATCACTGTTGTGTCCGAATTTTAGACAGAGAATCTCAATAATATGTGTAACTCTGCACATTTTGGCAGGATCCTCATATTAAAAAAACATATTTCTGTGCATCTGCCATTTCAAAGTGACAAAACTTTGAGTCCAATGTATTTGGTCCTTCCCTTCGGATAAAGGGTAGGGATGTCAAAATAGTGAATTGCAACAATTTTCTTTTATTCTCTTACAGAATGTGAGTGTTTCTAGCCATGCCAGCATTTAATGCGCTTCCGTAATTGCCCAGAGATTTAGTTAAGTGTCAACAACACTGTTGTAGGTCTGCAGTTACATGCAGAACAGACAAGGTAAGGATAACAGATTTCCTTTCCTAAATGGCATGAGTGAGGCAGATGAGGTTTTTTTTTCAACTTTCTACAACGAATTCATCTTTGTCAATCGTCTCTGAATCCCAGGTTCGTTATTGAATTCAATTTTCGCCATATGCCATGGCGGGATATGAACCCAGGTCCCCACAACATCAGCTGAGTTTCGAGATTTGTAGTCTAGCGGTAATACCACTAGCTTCTTGACTTCTTGAATGGACATTAGGTCTACGCCATGGAACTTGGTAATTGTAGTGGCAATTGTACCCATTATAAATGCACAAACACGCTAAAGGAGCATTGTTATCTCGATATTCATGAACACCGCACACATTGCAATCGAATTTAATTCTGATAGCTAATTATTTTAAAAATAATAACATTGAGTTGCTTTTTTCAATGTTTCCAGCCGACCTGGGGTGGATACACCGGTGATGCTGCATTGGAAGGAGTCGGAAAATTCTGAAACAGTAGCAGTGAAGCAATTGTGAAGTGCTTGCGTAATTTAGGATGGTGTGCATTCAGTGATGGAAGTCGTGGTCCTCTTCATCATCTTCTGACTTGTTCATCAGCGTATTAGAGGTTGTGTGCTTTGCATATACATTTGTAAAGGACTGATGAGTTGTGGTAAGATATCTGATATTCCCTTGTCCGGGGCATAATCGAGTTCCTCCATTACATTCTAA
>NW_025173246.1:0-1869 GCF_004010195.1 Chiloscyllium plagiosum | reverse complement strand
TTGGCCCGTTCACCCAACCTATACATATAGTTTTAAAATCTCTTGCATCATCATTCCGAAGTAATTTCCCACCAATGTTAGTGTCATCTGAAAATGTGGCATTGCATTTTCTATCCCATCAACAGAGTACAGTAATAACATCGATCGCAAATGGTTGAGGCGTGAGTACTGAAATCAATGGCACCCCACAAATTGCATTTGCCAAAAGAATATGACACACTTATTCCATCTGACTCCATTTTGTTGGATAACCAATCCTCCATCCAAGCGAACTAATTACTCCTGGACCCATGTTGTCTCATCTTACCACTTACTCTTTGGAGAAGCGACATATCCGATGCCTTCAGGAAGATGAGATATGTTCTATCTCCAGGATTCCCATGATCCACCTTGTTTGTGACATATTCAAATAACTCAACCAAATAATTGAAAAACGATTTAGCCTTCATAAAACCATGTTGACTCTGACGAATTGTGGTTGAAGTTTGCAAATGTCCTGAACAATGGATTCTAATAATTTGCCATAAATTACAATAGTTTATTGTTGCACTTTAGTCCCTAATGTATGCCATTATTACAAGTTCTTCCCTTTCGAAAACCTTTACGTTTTCTTTGAATTCATGTTTAACAGGCACACGACTTTAAGAGGTCTACTCCAATTGCTGTGTAACAGGCATGTGTGGCTGAATGGAGTCATCATCCTGCTGATGTACAATATCTGACGTCTTTCTGGTGTTCCCATGTTGTCATCTCCAAGGCCAGAATAACCTCCTCCTGTTGATGCTTTAGAGGATTGGGAGATTATGGAATCTTCCTTTTGCTGTGTAACATTTTGAAGGGCTGATGGGTCTTCTCATACTTCGCCAAAACAGGTGGATATATTGAACGGTTTCCTCATGTATCCTGGAGATGGGACCGAGGGTTTGATTGGTCTTGTCTTCTTCCCATACAACAATCACGTGTCTAAATTACCTCTTCCTTTCTCATGAAAGAAGTCTCAGATAGTTTTTACCCTTATCCAATTCCCTTGCAATAGCCTCGGTGGGTCTCAATGGCCTCCTGTTATCCCAAGTAACAATCTCCAGTCACTGTGTGACCTCTTGCAGTTCCGATGTTACAGACATGAGGAGGCTGAATGGACTGATCCTGTTGCTGTTTAACAGGATAGTGGTGCAGCATGGCCAACTGTTATAGGCTCGAGTGGCTGATTGGCCTCCTTCTGTAAATGTATGTCAGGCTCCAGGGGCTGACTAGCCTCGTCCTGTTTTGGTGTAACAGGTTTGAAGGCCTGAATATCATCCTGTTGTTCCTGTGTAACAGGGTGGAGAACGGAATGGATTCCTCCACTATCTGTGTAATTCACTTCACTTGTTAACTCATTCTGTCATCGATGTTCAAATAAGATCATCAATTTTTGAAACTCCAATGGCTACTGGGTCAAACTGATCATCCTTTCATTATAAGTTAGTACCTTCATTGCAGGAATGAGTTGAGGTAACCACCTCTGAGCTGCGTCCAATTTAAAACATCCTTTCTTCATTGAAGAGATTAAATCTGTACACACTACTGCAGATGTGATCTCACTAAAACCCTGTACAGCAGCAGCAACACTTTACCAGCCTGCTTTAAGGTTCCCACCCAGCTCAGAGCTATCTCAGCTCTCTGGGGGAATACAGAGCATTGTTGGAAGATCATTGTCCTTCTCTACTCCATCAGCAAAACGGCAGTTCTGTAGAAATTAAATTTTGAGAAGATCGTAAATGATGTGGTGAGATGATCTCTACCATTCATCTCCCCAGAGCCCACGTCGCTCACATTCCAAGGTATCTTGTGGTCGGCACGGTGGCACAGTGGTTAGCACTGCTGCCT
>NW_025173245.1:0-1869 GCF_004010195.1 Chiloscyllium plagiosum | reverse complement strand
TGTTATTTAGTCTCTGCCTCCCCCTCTCTCTGGGGCTGGTGCTGTGGACAGATTTGCACAATGTTATTTAGTCTCTGCCTCACTCTCTCTCACTGGGGCTGGTGCTGTGGACAGATTTGCACAATGTTGTTTAGTCTCTGCCTCACTCTCTCTCAGTGGGGCTGGTGCTGTGGACAGATTTGCACAATGTTATTTAGTCTCTGCCTCCCTCTCTCTCTGTGGGGCTGGTGCTGTGGATAGATGTGCACAATGTTATTTAGTCTCTGCCTCTCTCTCTCTCAGTGCGCCTGGTGCTGTGGACAGATTTGCACAATGTTATTTAGTCTCTGCCTCCCCCTCTCTCTGGAGCTGGTGCTGTGGTTAGATTTGCACAATGTTATTTAGTCTCTGCCTCCCCCTCTCTCTCTGTGGGGCTGGTGCTGTGGATAGATTTGCACAATGTTATTTAGTCTCTGCCTCACTCTCTCTCTCTGTGGGGCTGGTGCTGTGGATAGATGTGCACAATGTTATTTAGTCTCTGCCTCCCTCTCTCTCTGTGGGGCTGGTGCTGTGGATAGATGTGCACAATGTTATTTAGTCTCTCTCTCCCTCTCTCTGTGGGGTTGGTGCTGTGGATAGGTTTGCACAATGTTATTTAGTCTCTGCCTCCCTCTCTCTCCCTGTGGGGCTGGTGCTGTGGATAGATGTGCACAGTGTTATTTAGTCTCTGCCTGCCTCTCTCTCTTTGTGGGGCAGGTGCTGTGGATCGAAGTGCACAATGTTATTTAGTCTCTGCCTCACTCTCTCTCTGGGGCTGGTGCTGTGGACAGATTTGTACAATGTTATTTAGTCTCTGCCTCCCTCTCTCTGTGGTGTTGGTGCTGTGGATAGATTTGCACAATGTTATTTAGTCTCTGCCTCCCTCTCTCTCTGGGGCTGGTGCTGTGGATAGATTTGCACAATGTTATTTAGTCTCTGCCTCCCTCTCTCTGTGGGGCTGGTGCTGTGGATAGATGTGCACAATGTTATTTAGTCTCTGCCTCCATCTCACTCTGTGGGGCTGGTGCTGTGGATAGATGTGCACAATGTTATTTAGTCTCTGCCTCCCTCTCTCTGTGGGGTTGGTGCTGTGGATAGATTTGCACAATGTTATTTAGTCTCTCTCTCCCTCTCTCTGTGGGGCTGGTGCTGTGGATAGGTTTGCAAAATGTTATTTAGTCTCTCTCTCCCTCTCTCTGTGGGGTTGGTGCTGTGGATAGATTTGCACAATGTTATTTAGTCTCTCTCTCTCTCTCTCTCTGTGGGGCTGGTGCTGTGGATAAATGTACACAATGTTATTTAGTCTCTGCCTGCCTCTCTCTCTTTCTGGGGCTGGTGCTGTAGACAGATTTGCTCAATGTTATTTAGTCGCTGCCTCCCTCTCTCTCTGTGGGGCTGGTGCTGTGGATAGATTTGCACAATGTTATTTAGTCTCTGCCTCCCTCTCTCTCTGTGGGGCTGGTGCTGTGGATAGGTGTGCTCAATGTTATTTAGTCTCTGCCTCCCTTTCTCTCTCTGTGGGGCTGGTGCTGTGGATAGATTTGCACAATGTTATTTAGTCTCTGCCTCCCTCTCTCTCTCTGGGGCTGGTGCTGTGGATAGATGTGCACAATGTTATGTAGTCTCTGCCTCCCTCTCTCTCTCTCTGTGGGGCTGGTGCTGTGGATAGATTTGCACAATGTTATTTAGTCTCTGCCTCCCACTCTCTCTGTGGGGATGGTGCTGTGGATAGATTTGCACAATGTAATTTAGACTCTGCCCCCCACTCTCTCTCTCTGTGGGGCTGGTGCTGTGGATAGATTTGCACAATGTTATTTCGTCTCTGCCTCCCTCTCTCTCGCTGTGGGGTTG
>NW_025173244.1:0-1869 GCF_004010195.1 Chiloscyllium plagiosum | reverse complement strand
TGTGCGTGTGAGGACTGCTGATATATTT
This sequence comes from Chiloscyllium plagiosum, assembly GCF_004010195.1. Taxonomy (NCBI): domain Eukaryota; kingdom Metazoa; phylum Chordata; class Chondrichthyes; order Orectolobiformes; family Hemiscylliidae; genus Chiloscyllium; species Chiloscyllium plagiosum. Next base: position 1,841 of record NW_025173244.1, on the reverse strand, counting down.
ACACTCTCAATCTACACATATTTTCATGACAAGTATCTCAACATGCAGGCAGAAGGAGGGATATCTCCCAAGACTGGAATTACTTGATCAAAGACAGTGAGGAAGAAAGATTTTCCCGAAGATATGTTAGTTAGATAAAGCTTTGCAAACTACAGTGCGACACATATCCTTCGATTCCTTGACTTACAGAAAAAAAATGACATCCGATTTAAAGTTCAAAACTGATGAAGCATCCACTGCTGTTTGCGGAAGAGAGTTCCAAACCTTTCCCATCGTTTGTGTGGAGAAGTGCTTCCTAACATCTCTCATTAACTTTCTCTCCCCAACACTCATATTGTGCTCCTTCATTCTAGAATCTACCAGAAATGGAAATAGCTAATCTTTCCTCTTTTTTGCCATTAATATTTTGAAGGATTTCGCTCAGATCATCCCTTAAACTTCAAAATTCGAGCGAAATCAGGCTTCATTTGCACAACAAAAGCAGAAATTTCACGGTGGGACTGACAACATCTATATGAGAGAAAGCTGAGTTAATGTTTCCAGTCCAGTGACCCTTCTTCAGAACTAACCTGCCTGATCGCTCCGCATAACTTCAAATCATGTGAAAGTGGAACAGTTGATACAACACTGACATCTGAAAATGCTGCAGCAGCAGTGAAGTTGGGCATCTCTGGCAGTGGAGAATTGTACCAAGAATGCTGCTCAGTGAATTGCTATCACTGTTCTGGTGTCTGGATAAGGCTAACCAGTAGTGAACTGGAGACATTATTCTTAAACAGCAAAAGGTTAAGAGCATATTATCAGCAGATTTAAACAAATTCAATTGTCATGAAGCCTTACCAGGAATGCCAGAAAAGGCAAGGGTGGTGTAGAAGACCAGGTGATCAATTGGTTGAAACATTTCTTCCATGCGAGATGATCAGTCCCTTCAGGCAACTGGCAAGCTCCTTGTTTGAAACTCTGAGCTGATGCATTCCCCGAAATGCTGCCTTATTAATGTGTGGAAGCTCCTTGGGGAGATCGAAGTTACACCATGACTCTATTTCGCAGCTTTTTTTTGCTGTTTTCCAATTTTCTGTCAATGAACAATTTAATTACAATAATAAACTTAATGCCAATTGTCAAGGATGTTATTGCTCAGTACATCATAATGAAATAAGAAAAACACAAAATCTGGAATTTTACAGCAATAACACTGTCCACGCAAACATCATGAGTTCTATCCTTAGATTAGAAACTATTTCAACCAATGCTGCATCAAGATAGCTTATTCTAAGTGTGAAAATATTTTTCAGAACTGTTCTCCTTTACTCTTGTCTTAGACGTCAGGCCCGCTGGTCTATAGTTCCCTGGTTTGTACTTAACACCATACTAAAACAGTGACACGACGTTTGCCAACCTTCAGTCTTCCAGCATCTCACCTATGACTATCGATGATATAAATATCTCAGCAAGGGGCCCAGCAATCACTTCCCTAGCTTCCCACAGAATTCTAGGGTACACCTGAGCATGACCTGGAGGTTTATCCACTTTTATATGTTTGAAGACATCCAGCACTTCCTCCTCTGTCATATGGACATTTTTCAAGGTGTCCCCATCAATTCCCCCCATTCTATATCTTCCATATCCTTTTCCACAATAAACAATGATGCAAAACACTCGTTTATTATTTCCTCCATCGCCAGCAACGCCACACAATGGCGGCCTTGTTGATACTTGAGGGGCCCTATTGCAGAACATAGAACATAGAACAATACAATGCAGAACAGGCCTTTCGGCCCTCGATGTTGCGCCGACCTGTGAACTTATCTCAGCTCATCTCCCTAACTATTCCATCATCA
>NW_025173243.1:0-1869 GCF_004010195.1 Chiloscyllium plagiosum | reverse complement strand
GAGGCCGTAGTTTTAGCATAACGTGGAGCAAATGTAAAACAGCGGTGATGCCAAATTACTTCATTCAAATGGTTGTGAATCTATACAGTTCACTGACCCAGAGTGCAGTGGATGCTGGAACATTGAGAAAACGAAGGGTTATGGTGAGCAGGCTGGAAAGTGGATCTAAGGTCGAGATGACATCAATCATAATCCTATTAACTGCCAGAGCAGACTCATGAGGCCGCATTTCCAAATACCCCTTGTTCGTATTAAGCCTTCAAATAACCTGCTCAGGAACGGGGGAGGACCAAACAGAAAGCAGACAATCATAATAAAACAACCTTGATCAGTTTGACAGCATGAAACCAGTGCTATCATGCAGTGATCAGTGCTGAGTCTTCAACTATTTACAATCGAGACCAATGATTTGGAGGAGTGGAACAAACGTAATCTAATTCAGGTTGGTGATGACAAAAAGATAAACAGCAAATTTAATTAACAGGAGGAGGGGGGAGATTGCAAACGCTTATAAATAGATGTAATGATTGAATAACTGTTTGGCAAATGGGATATAAAATGATGCATAAGATGTTATGTTTTGTTTTTAGAACGAATGGAACGTTATAAGTTATTGAAATGGAGAGAGATGGCAGGACGTAATGACACAGTGAGTACTGGAGGGTTTGCTCTGACTCGTTGAGACATCAGAACTGTTCTTCCATCTCCATCGTTGGCTTAGTTAGGTACTTAGACTCACAGCGCCAGGGAACCAGATTCAATTCCAACACCAAGCAACTGGCACTGCGGAGTTTGCACATTATCCCTGTGTCTGTGATGGCTTCCTCCATGTTTTCCAATGTCCTGCCACAACGCAAATATGTGCAGGTTCAGTTGGCCATTCTAAACTCGAGCTCATCCCAGGTTTTTCTCTGTCCTCTTGGCATGACCGAATGGATCATCTTGCTTCCCACCTATCCACTCCAGCCTTCCCATCGACCAATTACTTCCCACCTGCATCCACCTGACATCTTTCCCTGGGTGCCACTCCGCCCTCTATATATTTTACAGCCCCTTCCCGTTCACCATTGTTGATGATAGTTTCTCACCTGAAATATCGTATCCACTGCTGCTTTACCTGCTGAGTTTTTGTCTTCCAGTTCCACACTTGATCGACTCATGCTAAATCGCCCATCGTGTCGAAGGGGTGTGAAGGCTGGATGTGTTAGCCATGAGAAAATGTCGTACTACGAGGATAAAATCGGGGATTCTGGGTGGAAAGCTGTTTCGAGGATTAGTGTGGATTCGATGGGCGAACGGTCTGCTTCCAACTGTCGGGATTCTGTGATATTCTCTCTTATGGCCTGCTAACTAATGTTCCAAGTCGCCCCATTACTCTCAGAACGCAAGGGATGTGGTTAGTTGGGTGAAGAGGAGGGGCGGGTGTGTTGAGCCTTTTATCAAAGGGGAAGCCTTTATGGAAGATTGTCCAATAAGTCCTGCACTGCATGTTCATGTGTCAGATTTACTGAAACTTTGACAGTTTCCTATTGACTAGGTGTGGATACGGCAGATTTCTCTCTCCCACACAATCCACACACCCCACCACAGATCCTCACGCTGTTTTCAGAGTTTCCCCTTTCTGAAGCCTCGTCTCCATTTGTTCATGTTTCAGACCCAGATGCTGTGACGAAGTCCCCGTATTCCGTTCAGACTTGGTCATCGAATCCCCTTGTCTCCTTGAATGGCTGAGGCAAATCACTGTGCAACCTCCAGCAAACCATCAACAGCGCCCCCATTACTTTTTTCAATAACGAGTCAGTCAGAAGCCCCTCAGATACATGTTAGATGTCTGGCCTTTTGAGCAATTCCCAAGGGACCACCTCGTGT
>NW_025173242.1:0-1869 GCF_004010195.1 Chiloscyllium plagiosum | reverse complement strand
AGTATTATTTACACAGACAGTACACAGGATTGGTTTAAATGTTATTTACACAGACAGTACACAGGATTGGTGTAAATGTTATTTACACAAACAGTACACAGGATTGGTGTAAATGTTATTTACACAGACAGTACACAGGATTGGTGTAAATATTATTTACACAGACTGTACACAGGGTTGAGGTAAATATTATAGACACAGACAGTACACAGGATTGGTGTAAATATTATTTTCACAGACAGTACACAGGATGGGTGTAAATATTATAGACGCAGACAGTACACAGGATTGGTGTAAATATTACAGTCACAGACAGTACACAGGATTCGTGTAAATATTATTTACACAGACAGTACCAGGATTGTTATAAATATTATTTACACAGACAGTACACCGGTTTGGTGTAAATATTATACACACAGACTGAACACAGGATTGGTGTGAATATTATAGACACAGATGGCACACAGGATTGGTGTAAATATTATTTACACACACAGAACACAGGATTGGTGTAAATATTATTTACACAGACAGTACACAGGATTGGTGTAAATGTTATTTACACAGACAGTACACAGGATTGGTGTAAATGTTATTTACACAGACTGTACACAGGATTGGTGTAAATATTATTTACACAGCCTGTTCACAGGATTGGGGTAAATGTTATAGACACAGACAGTACACAGGATTGATGTAAATATCATTTACACAGACAGTACACAGGATGGGTGTAAATATTATAGACGCAGACTGTACACAGGATTGGGGTAAATATTATAGACACAGACTGTACACAGGATTGGTGTAAATATTATTGGTGTGAATATACACACAGATGGCACACAGGATTGGTGTAAATATTATTTACACAGACAGAACACAGGATTGGTGTAAATATTATACACACAGACTGTACACAGGATTGGTGTGAATATACACACAGACGGCACACAGGATTGGTGTAAATATTATTTACACAGACAGAACACAGGATTGGTGTAAATATTATAGACTCAGACTGTACACAGGATTGGTAACAGTATTAACGACACAGATAGCATGCAGGTTTGGTGCAATATTATAGACACAGAGAGCACACAGGATTGGTGTAAATATTATAGACACAGATAGCACAAAGAATTGGTGTAAATATAATAGACATAGACTATACACAGGATTAGTGTAAATATTATTTACACAGACACTACGCAGGATTGGTGTGAATATTATTTACACAGACAGTACCTCAGACTGTACACAGGATTGGTAACAGTATTAACGACACAGATAGCATGCAGGTTTGGTGTCAATTTTATAGACACAGAGAGCACACAGGATTGGTGTCAATATTATAGACACAGATAGCACAAAGAATTGGTGTAAATATTATAGACTCAGACTGTATACAGGATTGGTGTAAATATTATTTACACAGACACTACGTAGGAATGGTGTAAATATTATTTACACACACAGTACACAGGATTGGTGTAAATATTATAGACACAGATAGCACACAGGATTGTTGTAAATGTTATAGACACAGACAGTACACAGGATTGGTGTAAATATTATAGACACAGACTGTACACAGGATTGGTGTAAATATTATACACACAGACTGTACACAGGATTGGTGTGAATATTATAGTCACTGACAGTACACAGGATTGGTGTAAATATTATAGACGCAGGCTGTTCACAGGATTGATGTAAATATTTTAGACACAGACTGTACACAGGTTTGGTGTCAATATTATAGACACAGAGAGCACACAGGATTGGTGTAAATATTACAATCACAGACAGTACACAGATTGGTGTAAATATTATTTACACAGACAGTCCACAGGATTGGTGTAA
>NW_025173241.1:0-1869 GCF_004010195.1 Chiloscyllium plagiosum | reverse complement strand
ACGCAACCAAACGAGACTAGTTTAGTTTTGGAAAATTGCATCACATGGATCAGCTGAACTATAGAGTCTGTTTCTATCCTGTATGACTCCATGAGTCTAAACGGCAGTGTTTCGTTGACATCTTGTTGCTCCAAAGCAATTGCACTCAGATTCACTAGTTACACATCGAAAGCTGTTGCATTGCGCTTGACCACTGCTTTGCTGAAACCAAAACGAGATGATGGCAACCTCAGCCCACAGCCCGGGAGGACTGCACCTAGAAGAACTCAAAATTGACTACAGACTCAGTGAAGCACCTGTGGCTTTGGGCAATAAGTCGAAGAGAAACAGCGTTCCTGACGCAGTGCAACATTCAGCGCAATTACGTTATTTTTCTTTTGATTCACTCGTGAGACGGGGGCTTTGCCAAAAATTGTTATTCTCCTCAGTTTCAACCATTTTAAAGGCGGTGAGTGATCTGTTTTCTTGAGCTGTTACTGTTCATGTTTATAATTAGGCCTACCATGGCATTAGGTAGGGAATTCCAGGATATTGACCCAACCACGTTGAAGGAAGGTGGCCTATTTTCAAGTTGAGGTTATGATAAACATAGGGAAAAAGGAGGCTGATTGAATGGTTTCCGTTCTGATGATAAAGGTTAAACATAAATGCAATGCTTCAGTGTTGAGCCATTGAAGATCCTGTAGAACATGGAAACGTATTTCATAGTTACAGGCCCTTCGGTTCAAACCTCTCTGCCAAACATAACGCCACCATACAACGAATGTCATCTGCCTGAGCCTTCTTTGTATTCTTCAATTATCTGCCTATTTATTTGATTTTCCGCTGTCCTTGTCCTGATACATGGAAATGCTAACGTGCTTTGTAATGAACCTTGAAGGAATTTCTGCAGAGAATTTGGAGCCAGTAAAAAGTCACGGGCGCAACTGAGAGAGAGACAGACAAAGACAGAGAATTCTCATCTCCGCCCTGAAAGGGTGACTGTTCCACGCCACCAATTTTAAATGACTGCTCCTCTTGGTCACGGCTGACCCAAACCCGGAGTAGACCCTACCAACGCTTGCGTTGCTCAGACAGTTCGGAGTATTCACTTCAAATCCAATCCAGTCACTCTTCACAACTGTTGTGGGAGCACATTCTTTATGTTGGAACTTCCTAATCAAGCAGCCGACTCATTTTAGGGATCAATCAGGGAAACTGCTGTGTGTCTCTCCATCACCCTGCATAACTGAAGCATGAGATTTATGTTTAACCTTGATCATCATAACGGAAACCACTCAATCAGCTTCCTTCTTTTTCTCTATGTTTATGCATTAATACTCGCGATTCTTGCACCTAAACATGTAAATCCCTCCGCAACTCTGAATTTTGCAGTAGCTTTTTTTGTAATATTATTTGAACCTATTATTAACATTACTTACTTAACTGATCAACTTGACATTTTGCCACCTTATGATCCAGCTGCTGGATATCCACCCATTTCTTTAAAACTGCCTTTGCGAAGATACAACCTCGTTGTGTATTTTTCACAACATCTATCCTTGCCTATCATGGTGTCTCTTGCGAAGTTTACTTCTACATGATCTTTCCCATCATCGATATCCATGATTAAAAAAAAAGTCTGTTATCTGTTTCCACGTGTTTTTGTCTCTAATTATCTCTAGTTTGTCTGTTTGCGATTCTTGACTGTTTCTGTGCATTTGGAATATTTTAGGGCACTGTTTGTCAGCTGCGAGTCTTTTCTCATATTTCCCCGTCGTTTCTCGACTTTGTTTTAGTCAATTACCTTGAATTATCTGTCTTCCACTTAGTTGTCATTTGTATTTCCTGTGGAATAATTGTCATCCCTGCACATTTCTTCCTTTATCC
>NW_025173240.1:0-1869 GCF_004010195.1 Chiloscyllium plagiosum | reverse complement strand
ACCCATAGTTTTCAGGGATGTGCAGGTTAGGGTGGATTGACCATGCTAACTGACCCATAGTGCTCAGGGATGTGTAGGTTAGGGTGGATTGGCCATGCTAAATGACAAATAGTGCTCAGGGATATGCAGGTTAGGGTCAATTGGCCATGCTAAATTACCCCATAGTGGTCAGGGATGTGTAGGTTACGGTGGATTGGCCATGCTAAATTACCCATAGTGTTCAGGGATGTGTAGGATAGGGTGGATTCGCCATGCTAAATGACCCATAGTGTTCAGGGATGTGCAGGTTAGGGTGGATTGACCATGCTAAATGACCCATAGTGTTCAGGTATGTGCAGGTTAGGGTGGATTGGCCATGCCAAATTACCCATAGTATTCAGGGATGTGTAGGTTAGGGTGGATTGGCCATGCTAAATTACCCATAGTGTTCAGGGATGTACAGGCGAGGGGTGGATTGGCCATGCTAAATTACCCAAAGTGTTCAGGGATGTGCAGGTTAGGGGTGGATTGGCCATGCTAAATTACCCATAGTGCTCAGGTATGTGTAGGTTAGGGGTGGATTGGCCATGCTAAATTACCCATAGTGTTCAGGGATGTGTAGGTTAGGGGTGGATTGGCCATGCTAACTTACCCATAGTGTTCAGGGATGTGCAGGTTAGTTTGGATTGGCAATGCTAAATTGTCCATAGTGTTCAGGGATGTGTAGGTTAGGGTGGATTGGCCATGCTAAATTACCCCATAGTGTTCAGGGATGTACAGGTTACGGTGGATTGGCCATGCTAAATGACCCATAGTGTTCAGGGATGTGCAGGTTAGGGTGGATTGACCATGCTAACTGACCCATAGTGTTCAGGGATGTGTAGGTTAGGGTGGATTGGCCATGCCAAATGACCCATAGTGCTCAGGGATATGCAGGTTAGGGTGGATTGGCCATGCTAAATTACCCCATAGTGGTCAGGGATGTGTAGGTTAGGGTGGATTGGCCATGCTAAATTACCCATCGTGTTCAGGGATGTGCAGGTTAGGATGGATTGGCCGTGCTAAATGACCCCATAGTGTTCAGGGATGTACAGGTTAGGGTGGATTGGCCATGCTAAATTACCCATAGTGTTCAGGGATGTGTAGGTTAGGGTGGATTGGCCACGCTAAATGACCCATAGTGTTCAGGGATGTGCAGGTTAGGGTGGATTGACCATGCTAAATGACCCATAGTGTTCAGGGATGTGTAGGTTAGGCTGGATTGGCCATGCTAAATGACCCATAGTGTTCAGGTATGTGCAGGTTAGGGTGTCTTGGCCATGCCAAATTACCCATAGTATTCAGGGATGTGTAGGTTAGGGTGGATTGGCCATGCTAAATTACCCATAGTGCTCAGGGATGTGCAGGTTACGGTGGATTGGCCATTCTAAATGACCCATAGTGTTCAGGGATGTGCAGGTTAGGGTGGATTGACCATGCTAACTGACCCATAGTGTTCAGGGATGTGTAGGTTAGGGTGGATTGGCCATGCTAAATGACCCATAGTGCTCAGGGATATGAAGGTTAGGGTGAATTGGCCATGCTAAATTACCCCATAGTGGTCAGGGATGTGTAGGTTACGGTGGATTGGCCTTGCTAAATTACCCATAGTTCAGGGATGTGCAGGTTAGGATGGATTGGCTGTGCTAAATGACCCCATAGTGTTCAGGGATGTACAGGATAGGGTTGATTGGCCATGCTAAATTTCCCCATAGTGTTCAGGAATGTACAGGCTAGGAGTGGATTGGCTATGCTAAATTACCCATAGTGTTCAGGCATGTGCATGTTAGGTTGGATTGGCCATGTAAAATTACCCATAGTGATCAGGGATGTGGAGGTTAGGGGTGGATT
>NW_025173239.1:0-1868 GCF_004010195.1 Chiloscyllium plagiosum | reverse complement strand
GCATGTAGACTGGAATCACGAATATCACTAACCATGGTGTTGAAAAATCCTGACTGTATTGTGAAAAGTTGCCTCAAATGCATACTATCAGCAGAAACTTACAATTCTCATCACTTCCATCATGGTCATTTCTGCAGTTGGTACAAACTTCCTGGCTGATGTTTCATAAGTCAGTGTCAAAGATCACAAATGTTCAATTTACACTTAATGTAACTAATATTTTAAATTCCAATTACAGTCAATTTTAATCAGCTTGCAATGATTCAACAAACACAAACTAGTGCAAACTCTCAGGCAGAATCTGTGCCCTTGCAGTTGCGTATTTGACAGGCTTTCCAAAAGCAAATGCTGAAAAAAATGTGTGTGCAAGCAACATAAACTGTATTTAGCAGGTAGTATATTGTGATCTGATAGGCGTCAGGATCATTTCAGTTTGTAAACATTTGCAGGATAATTTTGGAAGACTTTAGATATATTTTAACCCACTTAGTCTTTGTAGATATTGTGTTTCGAATGCTCATAATATCAAGTAATTTGTGTGTTAATGTTTACGTGTGTTGTGTAGCCAATTTTGTAGTTACTCAATTGTACATGGCTATTCACAATGGTGTATGTGGGAAATTACAAAAGGGTTGTTGAAGAGAGGAAGGCAACAATGTTTTGTGGTCACTCCTTAATGGTCAAGGGTCAAAAAAGTTATGTTCCTCTGCTTCAATAATCTACAAGAACTTGTTACTTGTCAACTGGACCTGACAAGATGAGAGCTGAGACTATTTAACTTTAAGAAGGCCTTGGCCAATAATGCTGAAGTTGTTTTTTTCCCCTATTCCAAGATCAAACACTGGTGAACCTTAAAATTCTGACTTAAGTTGAGAGAAAGTCACAAGATTGACAGGAAAAATGGTGAATACAAGTGTTTGGCAACAATCCCAGGGTTGGATAAATATCTATACTATTGTTTTCTGACACCCTGAAGGGTGTGTGAGCATCAGGTTTCACATATTTCATACGTTAATCATCAGGATCTCAAGAGGGATAGCATAATCATCAGCAGGAAGTGGTCTGGTTAATCACTGAAATTGCATAAAGCCCTTGTTCAGCCATTTGACAACTTGAAGACGGGCAATTATCGCATGGTAAGTTTTGTGAGTTTACTTGTACCATGTGTGTATATATAGTCAGTAAAGAAGCTTGATTATGCTACAATCTCGGCCATTTTATATCCAAAGGAAGACCATAACCTAGTAGTGGACAGTCCACGTAAAAGAGGAGATGCCCACAATTCTTCACTCAATGTACAATTTAGCTGTGTTTCAGCAAACAGAGGTCAGGGGCAAGGGGTGATTTGTCCACAGGGAGCACAAAGCCTGGGTAATTATTCATATGGCCTTCACAATAACTTTAATCTGCATCCATGGAATAATCCATTGGGCGTTGGACTTGAACCCACACATTGTTCTCTGACTCAGACGTTGTGGGTTCAAGTCCCACTCCAGGACTGATGCACAAAAACTTCAGGCTGATATTCCAGTGCAGGATTTAAGGTAGAAGAGATTACAGGAAGGGAAAGGCATAAAGAGTTTTTAAAACATACTCAAAAACTTCAGTGAAACTAACTCAGCTTTCCTCAGAATAGTGGATTATCCCAAGAGTTTTAATCATGACACACAGAAAGAACTTTGTCCAAATTACAGAATGCTCCTGAATGAGAGCAGAATGGTCCATCAGCAATCCTTTAAAATGTCCATTCCAGCTGACAGCAGAGATTTTACTCCCTTTCTCGGCCTTAGAAACCCAAACTCAAAGACCACACTGATATCTGCAGCTCCAACTAATTAAATCAAATCAAACTTTCAGGCTGCTAGTTT
>NW_025173238.1:0-1868 GCF_004010195.1 Chiloscyllium plagiosum | reverse complement strand
TAAGGAAAGGGCACCTTCCATTCAACATTATCTCTGCCTCACTTTGTTTTATAAACCTCTATGAGGTTGATAAAGTCTCAACTTTCCAAGCTGCAGTGGAAAAGGTCCTTTTCCATCGAGCCTGTCCTTATAACGTAAACACTTAATTCCCTGCAACAGGGAGAAAGTGAGGACTGCAGATGCTGGAGATCAGAGCTGAAAAATATGTTGCTGGAAAAGCGCAGCAGGTCAGGCAGCATTCAAGGAGCAGGGGAATCGATGTTTCGTGCATAAGCCCTTCTTCAGGAATGAGGAAGGTGTTCCAAGCAGGCTAAGATAAAAGGTAGGGAGGAGGGACTTGGGGCGGGGGCGTTGGGAATGCGATAGGTGGAAGGAGGTTAAGGTGAGTGTGATCTGCCAGAGAGGGTGTGGGGGTGGAGAGGTCGGGAAGAAGACTGCAGGTCAAGAAGGCAGTGCTGAGTCCGAGGGTTGGGATTGAGATAAGGTGAGGGGGGAGGGGAATGAGGAAGCTGGAGAAATCTGCATTCATCCCTTGTGATTGGAGGGTTCGTAGGCGGGAGATGAGAGTGAATATTAAGGAGGTCGCAACAGAGCTACTGAACGAATTACTGACTATTCGTCAAAGCTGGTTAGATTCTGGAAAGGATCCTGCAGACAGGAAAACAGCTTTGGTTCCCCTAAACATTTAAAACAGGACGGAGAGGGCAAACAGAAAACTAAATAGCTTGATGTCAGCTGTGAGAAAAACATTGTTACCTTTCAGAAGGAATGTGACAACTAGACACTTGGAAAATAATGATCTGATTTTCACCAGGGCCCCTGTTCCCCAGCATTTCTGGAAGTTAGTTTCTGCACCTTCTTCTGTGGAGACAGATCTAATGTATTCCTCTCAGCAGGCAGGTGGCTCCTATCAGCTTGTGATATTTCGGAGGACTGCACTCCGGACATGTCGCTCACTCTTGCCTGGAAAGTTCCAGACTCAATCCAATACACTTCATGGTGATGGATATGTAATCCACTCTGCCGGGAAAATTCCAGAATCAATCCAGTTCACTTCGTGGTGAGTGTCAGCACAGTCCTGTCCCTGGTGTGAGTTTGAAGAAGGAGACACAGCTCAGTGACTACCTCATTTTTGAAAGACGCTGGTTTCACATTTTACACTTGGAAATGGTCCAGCTTAGACAAATGTTCCTGGAAATTCCTGGTAAGAACATGCAGTGCCCTGGTCCTCCCTGTGTACACAGTTTCTCTTCTGTGTATCCACAATTCCATGTGTTTACCATGGACCCAGAACACTCTGTAAATGCAGTGCTCATATCTGGTCCATAGTTGGGTCACCATAGACTTGGATATCCCTGAATAGACGCAGCAGCTGATAACAAAAACCTGAGACAAGCGTCCACAGAACGTCTCTTTACTCTGTAATTACTGGAGCAAGTCAAATCCTCACACACGGTGCACCCAACCAGTGTTAAAAATGTTTTTGTTCTTAGCAGAAAAAACAGTTACATCTCTGCACGGCCTTACAGTTACACTTCCTTTCTCCAAAAAAAATCAGTTGACAATGTGGCATTCCGTTTCTTTGTCTCGTTGATCATTACACTCAGAGAAGAAAGACAGAGGGAATATAACTCAATGTAAACAGGGACACATCAAAATTCACATAATATTCAGGAATATGGGAAAAAGGGGAAATTTTAGAGTAAGCTCCCATGTTATTTTTCTTCTGGTTCATCATCAGCAGTTCCTATGTTTGCTTTTTACCCCTCTCTCTCTCTCTCTCTCTCTCTCTCTTTCTCGCTGGGCATTTCTACATCCACTCAACTAACCTTCCTCTCACACATCCGACCATCTCTGATATAAATAAC
>NW_025173237.1:0-1868 GCF_004010195.1 Chiloscyllium plagiosum | reverse complement strand
TCGACAAATGCATCGGAATCACGTTTTCACGACGTTCCTCGTGCACAATTTTAAACATGAATGGATGTAACAACAGTTTCCATCTAAATAGTCTGGTATTTTGTCCTAAAATTACGCCTCAAACTTCAATGTGTTATAACCGGTGTATATGTTTGTCTCAGACGTGTTGCTGGTCATATAAACACTGAAATCTAGTAATGCCAACAAGAAGTTCAAAGTCTCTTTATCACAGGTGAGCTCTTTCTACTGATGAACGTTCAAACTTCTGGGGAAATACCCAATAGTTTTTTTTTGCTATCTTCTCGTTGTCTTCCTGAAGGAGCACAGCACTGACACGGACATCACTGGAATAGATTACCATCTTGAAGGGCTTAGCGTCTTCAGGTGTGGCTAATACCGGGACAGTCGGTTATCATGTTTTTGGTCTGTTAAAAACCTTCTGTCAATCCACAATCCAATGAAACTGCTTGCCTTTCTTTAGCAATTCAGTGAGTGGAGCAGCCAAACTGCTAAAATTCCGCACAAACTTTCGATAAAACCTATTTCATCTGTTTTTTCCTTTTTGTTGATGCTATGGGAAAATTTTCAATTATCTTTCATTTCGCAACGCATGGTGCCACTTTTTCGTGTCCAATAACATGACCCAGGAATGTGACTCGCGCTATTGCAAATTAAGTTTTATCTAGGTGTCTGAACAGGGCGGCCTTCCAAAGTCAATCAAACAAATCCGACAGATGTTGTAAATGTTCCTGAAATGATTGATTAAATATCACCAGATTCTCAATGTGCACAACACAGTTGGGTGAGCCAAGAATGATATTATTGGTTAGTCTCTGAAACGTGCCTGGAACACTATTCGTCTCAATTTATTAGACTTTAACTAATACAGTACATTCGGCGTTACAAAAGCTAATTTTCTTTTATTTTCTGACAAAGGCACCTGCCAGTAGCCTCTGAGCAAGTCCAAATTAAAAAGGTAATTTGCTTGTCCCAGATTTTCAATGCAGTCTTCCAAGCACGAAATTGTACATGCATCAGTCTTTGCAAATTTGACTTTGTGATAATCCAAGCATAACCGTTGGGTAACAACTGGATTTGGCAACATTACATTGGGTGAGCTCCAGTCACTGCAACTCACATTGATTATATAGTCTTGGAGCATATGCTCAATCTCCTTCTGAACCTGTATCCACATTAGACGGTTATGCCTCTAAGAATGTGTTTAATCGGAATAGCATCTCCAACAACTGCAACACGAAAAATTAGTTTATTACATCCCATTTTATTTCCAAATATCATCCCATTTGATGGTAAAAAACTCTTTCAGGTCATTTCGATTTTTCTCAGGAGGATAACACAATCATTCATTCCAATGCTTGAGCTTCGTGATTGTCCAGTTTAATATGGGGAATTCCCAATTCAGAATGGCCTGAATTTGGTTATTCCTTCTGTATTTATTAACACCTTCTCCTCCTTCTTTCCTTCCCCATCAAAATGCCTTGCGATCACATTCACTTGACACATTCTGTGATATTTATTCCAATCTGGTATCCTTGTCAAGTAGTTCATCTCACTGGATTTACTGTCTATTTGATAAGGTCCACTAAACCTCCCGTTTAAGGGTTGATATATTATTGAAAGTATCACGAATACTGTATTACCGATAACAAAATTGCATTTACATTATTACTTGTCCACTTCGTCTTTCAATTCATGCTGAGCTTCTTTTAAGTGCTGTCTGGCCAACTCCCCAGCTCTATTTAATTGTTCCCGAAAATTTGCAAGACAGTTCAAATGTGTGGTCTCTGAATTCTGCCTTATTAATTTCTCCTTGCGCGATTTTAACGCTCCTCTCATTTCCTACCAAC
>NW_025173236.1:0-1868 GCF_004010195.1 Chiloscyllium plagiosum | reverse complement strand
AGGCCTTATGTTACAAGAAGATACAGATGGAATAGTCAGATGGAAAGTAACCCTGATAAATATGAGGTGATGCACTTTGGAAGAAGGAACCGCAAGTAGGGGTATGCAATGAAAGGCAGCACACTGGGAAGCTCAGAGGGTGTTTATCCATAGATCCCTGAATGTGACTGCACAGGTTAACAAGTTAGGGAAAAAGTGAGGACTGCAGATATTTGAGAGAATCACTAAGTGTGGTTCTGGAAAAGCAGCCGGTCAGGCAGCATCCAAGGAGCAGGAGAGTCGACGTTTCAAGCATAAGTTGTCATTAAGGAATAATGGCCACATTCCTGATGAAGAGCTTATTCTCAAAACATCGACTTTCCCGCTTCTTGGATGCTGACTGATCTGCTGTGCTTTTCCAGCAACACGCTTTTTGGCTGAGGTTAATATGTTAGTTGAGAAGGCAGAGGGAACCGTAGGCACAACCTTCATTCACGAACATATACATCATCAGAGCTATACAAGTCTATGATTAGGCCAAGACGGAACACTTTGTGTAGTTCTGCGAACATTATTTCAGGAAGGATGTGATTGTAGTGGAGGAATGCAGTGGAGATTCACCAGGATGTTCCCTGGGATGGAGCATATCAACTATGGAGAGAGGCTGGGTAAGCTTGGGTTGTTTACTTTGGAGCAGAGAACACTGGGGGAGAGGTGATTCAGAAGGATAAGATTACGAGGGAAATTTTCAGAAGGATTTTTGGTGAAGTCCCAAGCCCAGTGTGCAAAATCAAAACATATAGGATTGTGGCGAATATTTGGACATGTTTTCAGAACGGGACAGCTGGCCGGAAAGAGTGAGTAAAAGTTTTGTTTTAATTTTGATTTTATGATCAGGTGTATTTTACAGGATAAATACAACAAAATACAGGGAAAAGCTTTCACGTGTTGCCACAACGTGGTGCCATTTTGATAAATTGAAGGAAAATGGAATAAACAGAGGATACAGATTCAAGAGAGTTGATGGGTTGTGAGCCAGCTCTTCACCATGGACCAGCCCTGCAACCCAATCCCTCATGACAGCTACATCACCATCAATACCAGACCCCAGCAACATTGATCCTCAGGCACCATCTTTGCCACTGGGCAGATACTCCACAATCACCGGCTCATTGCCCACTGTGCCAGGCCATTCCAATGTCACAGGCATGTCTCTTACTGCTAGACCAACCTCATCGTTGTTACCATGATGGCCTTCCACTATCCGCTTCATCACCACCAGTGGAGGAGCCAATCAGCAACAAGTCTCCAATCCTCAGACATCACCTTTTGCTGCTGGGCCCTATCTCGTCTACGATGCCTCTGCTGATGTAGCAGCTGCCAATTCCAGGTCATGTGCTTGCTTCGGAGAAGTAAGTAATGTCTCACTCTCCTCCTCACTGAGCTCAGCTTGAGGTCCAAACTCTGGGTCCA
Source organism: Chiloscyllium plagiosum (assembly GCF_004010195.1). NCBI lineage: Eukaryota > Metazoa > Chordata > Chondrichthyes > Orectolobiformes > Hemiscylliidae > Chiloscyllium > Chiloscyllium plagiosum. The sequence continues at coordinate 416 of NW_025173236.1, read as the reverse complement.
GCTTGAGTCCAGTAAGTTACAGAGAGAAAGGTGGGGGAGAAAATAAGAAAAAGGAATCAGGTCAGAGTGTACAAGCTCCAGCAAAGGAGCCCTTGGACCGGGAACACTGGAATAAAAGGATAATTTTATTGGAGATGAAGGTTCGTGGAGAATCTCAGGAATGTGTTGTTGGGTCCCAGATGTTCGCAAACATCTCAAACATTTTAAGACGGAATCAATTGCTATATAACTCAGTATGCTGTAGGAGAAATGCAATGAGGAGATTCTCGGCCATGATGAGAACGTGAGAGGTTCACTGAGTTGAATGACATACTGCTTCCCCGATGTTTCTGTGCAGTCTGTGGGAAAGCACTGTCCATGTTGTCACAAGCACTCAGGTGTTCGGAAGGAGGTCACTGCAGGGTCGACAGGACTGT
>NW_025173235.1:0-1868 GCF_004010195.1 Chiloscyllium plagiosum | reverse complement strand
AGGGTTTAGAGAAAGTTCACCAGGATGTTGCTCTGCATGGAGGGTGCCAGCCATGAAGAGAGAGAGACTATATTAGAATTATTATCCTTCGAAAGACACAGATTGAGGGGGGCCATGCTGTGAGTGAGAAAATCATGGGAGGTTCAGACAGGTTGGAAAGTCAGATGCTTTTTTTCCAAGAGTGGAGACTCCATTACTAGGAGTCACGAATTCCAGGTGAGAGGGGAAAAATTTAAGGGAGATAAGCGTGGAAAATTCTTCATGCAGGGGGGCACTTTGCCTGCCATGCATTGCCAATGGGGGTGACAGAGGCGCATACAATAGCGCCATTTTTTATCTATCAAGACAGATACATGAATCGGCAGTGAGCAAAGGGATACATACAGCTTGAAAATAGGTTTAGTTCGAGGGTCTGAATCAGAACAGGCTTGGAAGGCCAAAGGGCTTGTTTCTATGCTGTGACTTCGTTTTAGCTTTTATTCATTGCTACAATTACACAGGACGTACCTTTGGTGTGGGACTACAATGTCAATCACCAAGAGTGTCCCCATAGGCTCACCACTGCCTGAACGGGGCAAGACCTCTAATACACAGCAGCCAGACTGTGGAAAGTGATGGAGGAACCAACAAGAAGGAAACATTATCAACAAACTACTTTTCAGAGATGTCGGAGCAGCCAGCACACATTCGTGGCAGAGGAAAATGCTCAGCTTTATATTGAAGGTACAACCTACTGTGCCATGTGGCAACTCCTCCTCTGTAATACTGACAAATGGAAACTGATTATCCATGAGTCACTGTGGGCTATTAGCAACTGCAGCATCAATGACCTTGCCTCCATGATAAAGAAGAAGTGGATTCACTGACGGTTTCAAAATATTCAGCACCATTCAAAACCTGCACCTATCCTGAAGCAGATGATTCAGCCCATCAAGAGTTTTAAAATGGAACAGCATGAGCCTATTCAGGCATTGTGGGCTGTTACTCAGCAACTGGAGTAGATCTTTTAACGTCTCATGTCTGTTACACAGCAAATGAAAGGGAATATTGCGACACAGGAATACGGGGAGGACTGGTTACTGAGCCAGAAGCAGGGATAAATTCGGATAAATTAGTCTTTATCAGATCAACACAGATTCACTATGACACAGTGACTAGTGCTGAGAGCTCAACTATTTGCAAACTATTTCAATAGTTTTGGTAAATGTAACGAAACAGTAGCTAAATTTGTGGATGAAACTAAAATAGGCTGGAAACTAAGTTATCAAGTGGAGGTAGAAAATCTCTAATTGGATACGCAATTGTCAATAATTGTTCGATAGTATATAATATGGGTAACTGTGAATCTGATTTTTTTTCAGGCAGAATAAAAGGTTGAATATTACGTAAACGGAGACACATTACTGGACGTTTTGACAGTGTGTACTGGAGGGTTCACTCAGTTCCTTACAGACATGGGAAGGGTTGCTCCATCTCATTGATGGTCTGCTTCATGTTGTTCACCCTGGCGCCATTGCTGTCGGTATACACGGGATATTTTCATTTCGTCGGTTGACGGTGGGTAGTGATGAGTGGAAGAGTGTTTTAAGCCATGTACCAAAGGGTCTGCCTTTATCTGAGCGTTCATCCTTTCTTTCTACGTGGAGACCCGAAGACAATGAGAATGGTTGGCTGCTTCCAAATGAAGAGGATGTGGCTGCTGCCAAGACAGTGTGTATCCACCAACATGATGCACTGTGCATGGACACAGTGTAACATTAGTACAGTGAGATACGGAAGGCCCAACCACAAGAATGGAAACATAAAGGAAATACATTGCTCGATCAGCTGAAATAGTTACTTATATCAGGTTCTCAATCTCACTTACA
>NW_025173234.1:0-1868 GCF_004010195.1 Chiloscyllium plagiosum | reverse complement strand
TGCATTCTTCCACAACACATTCAAAATATTTTTCCAAAGATATAGATTATGGCCACATTCGAATTGAATTGATAATGCGATATTTTGTACTCAGTATCAAATCTATCAAGTTGCTACAATGTTGAAGTCTTTAGGAGTCACGTAACCCATTTCCCAGCCTACAGTTGCAGAAAATAATCATTAAATCTCAAAAGAATTGCCAAATGTTTACTTCTTATCAATACGGTCATTTCTCCGTTTATTATGAAATCAGCATGTTAGTTATGGATTATCTGTCTGACATAGCGTTTCGATTTGGTTTAGTCACGGCAACTAAACAGCAGGAATTAAGAACAGGGATAGTCCACCCATTTGCCAGACCTTCTCTGGCAATCAGCAAGGGCTGACTGCGGTCTTTTGTCCACATTAATGTCTTTTCCCCGACACACAGAGCAACCTGCACTTCCGTCAACCAAACCTCTTGGCTCCTGACATCCCAACAAACAATGGTGAATAAAATCCCAAGAATCCATGTTTGTGCTTCCAAGTGTTCAGTTATTTCCTACTTTGGGATTGACAGAAGCGACTTTCCCAGTACAGTGGTCAAACTCACTGGTCTACAGTTACCCACCTTTTAGCTACCTTCTGTTTTGAATAAGAGTGCCAGATTTATAATTTTCCAAAACATTGGCAACGTTCCAGAATCCAAGGGTTTTTTTTTGAATATCCTAACTGACATATCCACTATCTCTGATGTCACGTCCTTTAATACCACAGGGCGCAGGCTATCTGGCCAGAGGGCCTTACCTGTCTTTAATCCAATCAGTGTACTTCATACCTTCTTCCTCGGCATTTTACTTCCACGAAGGTCCTTTGCAGTCGCTTAAAATTTGAGGAATAAATTATTTTCCAATGTGAAAAAAGGAAGTACTGGTGATGGCTCTGCCAGTTCGTTCTCTAAAAAGCCAATATTGCTTTCAGCATTTTTTTTCATGTTATATACTCGGCACAGCATTTGGTATCAATGTTTATGCTTTCTACTCGTTTTGTTTAACAGCTTTTTTGATTTTGTTTAGGGTAAATTTCTGCTTGCATTTATTCAAAGGATAAGGGCATCGCTGGGTTAAACAGCACTTATTGTCCTTCCATGATTGCCCAGACGGCAGTTAAGCTTCATACAAATTGCTGTGGGTCTGGACTCACACGTCGCCCAGACCAGGTCAGGATACGTTCTCCTTCCCTGAAGGACGTTAGGGAATCACATTTTTTTTTTTCAAAAATGAGCAGTGGACTCATTATCAACATTTTGTTCTTAATTCCAGAATTCTATTAAATTTAATTTCCATCATCAGCCCTGGCGGCATTTGAGCCCAGGTTCCCAGAAAATTTCTTGGACACCCGGATTAGCAGTCAGTGATAATACCACCAGGCCATCAGTTTCACGTTATCATCGACTTCCATGTTAAAACATGAATGACTTTTCACTGTTTAATAATTCGTGTTCCAGTCAGGATTATCCTTTAATTGCGGGACTTTTACTATATCCCTCAGTATATGCCACTGTTCTTCAACTGAACTGTCAGTTAATGTTTTTGGCAACCCCTTCCACAGGCCTTTATAATTATCATTACCCAACACTAATACTTGCGTCTTTGACTCCGTCATCACTCTTTCAACCCGAATGTAAACGTCAGCATGCTGCAGTCACTATTTCCTGTACTACAATATCATTTATCACTCTTTCTTCATTACATAACACTAAACCTAAAAAAGCCAGTTGCCTGGTTGGTTCCATGACATGTTGCTTTAAGAAACAATCCCTCGTACATTCAATGAATCATTCTTTGAGGCGACCATTCCCAAATCGATTAATCCAGTCACTATGCACG
>NW_025173233.1:0-1868 GCF_004010195.1 Chiloscyllium plagiosum | reverse complement strand
GAGCGTGCCTGTTTCTACTATCTAAGTGTGAGTGTCTATACAGGGTCCCCAGCTGTGAGTGTGCCTGTTCCTTCTATCTAAGTGTGCGTGTCTATACAGGGTCCCCAGCTGTGAGCGTGCCTGTTTCTACTATCTAAGTGTGAGTGTCTATACAGGGTCCCCAGCTGTGAGTGTGCCTGTTCCTTCTATCTAAGTGTGCGTGTCTATACAGGGTCCCCAGCTGTGACTGTGCCTGTTCCTTCTATCTAAGTGTGAGTGTCGAAACAGGGTCCCCAGCTGTGAGCGTGCCTGTTCCTTCTCTCTAAGTGTGCCTGTATATACAGGGTCCCCAGCTGTGAGCGTGCCTGTTCCTTCTATCTAAGTGTGCGTGTCTATACAGGGTCCCCAGCTGTGAACGTTCCTGTTCCTTCTATCTAAGTGTGAGTGTCTATACAGGGTCCCCAGCTGTGAGCGTGCCTGTTCCTTCTCTCTAAGTGTGAGTGTCTATACAGGGTCCCCAGCTGTGAGCGTGTCTGTTCCTTCTCTCTAAGTGTGAGTGTCTATACAGGGTCCCCAGCTGTGAGCGTGCCTGTTCCTTCTATCTAACTGTGCGTGTCTATACAGGGTCCCCAGCTATGACTGTGCCTGTTCCTTCTCTCTAAGTGTGAGTGTCTATACAGTGTCCCCAGCTGTGAGCGTGCCTGTTCCTTCTATCTAAGTGTGAGTGTCTATACAGGGTCCCCAGCTGTGAGCGAGCCTGTTCCTTCTATCTAAGTGTTAGTGTCTATACAGGGTCCCCAGCTGTGAGCGTGCCTGTTCCCTCTTTCTAAGTGTGCGTGTCTATACAGGGTCCCCAGCTGTGAGTGTGCCTGTTCCTCTTCTCTAAGTGTGCGTGTCTATACAGGGTCCCCAGCTGTGACTGTGCCTGTTCCTTCTATCTAAGTGTGCGTGTCTATACAGGGTCCCCAGCTGTGACTGCGCATGTTTCTTCTATCAAAGTGTGCGTGTGTATACAGGGTCCCCAGCTGTGAGCGTGCCTGTTTCTTCGATCTAAGTGTGAGTATCTGTACAGGGTCCCCAGCTGTGAGCGTGCCTGTTCCTACTATCTAAGTGTGCGTGTCTATACAGGGTCCCCAGCTGTGACTGTGTCTGTTCCTTCTATCTAAGTGTGCGTGTCTATACAGGGATCCCAGCTGTGACTGTGCCTGTTCCTTCTATCTAAGTGTGCGTGTCTATACAGGGTCCCCAGCTGTGAGCGTGCCTGTTCCTTCTATCTAAGTGTGAGTGTCTATACAGGGTCCCCAGCTGTGAGCGTGCCTATTCCTTCTATCTAAGTGTGAGTGTCTATACAGGGTCCCCAGCAGTGAGCGTACCTGTTCCTTCTATCTTAGTGTGAGTGTCTATACAGGGCCCCCAGCTGTGAGCGAGCCTGATCCTTCTATCTAAGTGTGCGTGTCTATGCAGGGTCCACAGCTGTGAGTGTGCCTGTTTCTTCTATCTAAGTGTGCGTTTCTATACAGGGTCCCCAGCTGTGAGCGTGCCTGTTTCTTCTATCTAAGTGTGAGTATCTATACAGGGATCCCAGCTGTGACTGTGCTTGTTCCTTCTATCTAAGTGTGTGTGTCTATACAGGGTCCCCAGCTGTGAGCGTGCCTGTTCCTTCTTCCTTCTATCTAAGTGTGAGTGTCTATACAGGGTCCCCAGCTGTGACTGTGCCTGTTCCTTCTATCTAAGTGTGAGTGTCTATACAGGGTCCCCAGCTGTGACTGTGCCTGTTTCTTCAATTAAGTGTTTCTGTCTATACAGGGTCCCCAGCTGTGAGCGTGCCTGTTTCTTCTATCTAGGTGTGCGTGTCGATACAGGGTCCCCAGCTGTGACTGTGCCTGTTC
>NW_025173232.1:0-1868 GCF_004010195.1 Chiloscyllium plagiosum | reverse complement strand
GTTTGTTTTTTTTTGTACCCCCACACTATTGTCGAACTGCGGTAGTGCTTTTATTTTTCCTCAGCACCCATGTTGTGTGTGTGCAGGTTTGAGACACAGTGAAAGACACAAGGTTCACGAATCTTTATTCAGTTTCCACCAGCAGGAAGATACGTAGCGCTCAAGTACGTCACAGCTTTTAGCAAATCTTGGTTTATAGTGATCCTTCTACTAATGGGTCCTGTGTCCCGAGTGATTTGGGGAAGGTGGTTTTGAGGGTGCTGTTCATTCTCTCCAATACTTCTGATGACTGGGGGTTGGTACAGAATGCGGTATCTCCTGGGTATCCCGAGGGGTCACAGTCAGCAGTAATGAGCTTCGCGGAGAAATTGGCACCATCCCCTATATGATTCTATGCGCCCTGGGATATAAAACTCTTGAAATAACGTCCTTCAGGATACATTTTATCACTGCTCTGGCGTCTGGGGAATGACTCTACCCAATTTGAAAACATGTCGACAATAACTAAGTCAAATTTTTATTCCTCCTTCTGAGGCGTGTGGGCAAGATCAATTAGAAGATAAGTGAATGGACCATCAGGAACTTGAATGTAGTCACGTTTGGCCATTGGCTTCCCTGAAGTTTTCGGTAGACAGATGAGGCACTGTGACAGCAGAGCTTAGGCAGCTGCAGCGACTCCCGCTGCATACCAGGAATGGCTGACAGCATCTTGCTTGTGTGTTCGATTCCGTGTACCACCACGGCCAATAAGTGCAGGTGGGCTTTCAGTTAAATAATGCAGCGGTGTATAAGAACCTATAAGAACGGTTGATTGTACGGCGCCAATGCGGACCCATGCGGCCCTTTCAACTGGAGTGGCAGTTTGCTGTGCTGTTGGGACTGCATCGAGAGAGTCGGGGGACTCTGGCGGTTTCACCACCCTAGGGGTCTGCAGGGCATAAGTGGCCAGGGGTAGTGCAGATTCCCGGGTGGCTGCATCAGCTGAGGCATTTGCTTGGGTGACGGGATCAGTGGCAGAGTTATTGGCATCACATTTTATAATTGCGACAGCAGCAGGTAGCAGGACTGTTTTTTGGATGTTGGCAATGAGTGCAGCATGTTGGAGTGGTCTCCCTGCTAAGCTGATTAACACCCTCTATTTCCATATTGTGCCAAAGTCCGGTACGACTCCAAAGACACATCTGAGTCTGTGTAGATATTGGCTGTGCTATCCTGTGCCAGGTGGCAGGCTCTGGTGAGAACAAAGAGTTCTGCCGCCTGTGCAGACACCCCATCTGGTAATGCAGCTGATTCGAGAGTGGTGATGGGGGTGCAGATGGCTTGGTCTGCTAATGTGTATTTGTCTGATGGCCGGAAGGAAGAGCCGCTGGTGAAAAGAATCTGGTCCGGGTTTTCTCAGACCAGTCAGGACACCTGCTGAACCAGGTGAAAGTGAGAGCTGCAGATGCTGGAGATTAGAGTCATGATGAGAGTAGTGCTGAAAAGCACAGCAGTTAAGACAGCATCCAAGAAGTAGGAAAATCAACGTTTCTGGCAGGAACCCTTTGTCAGGAATGCTAAACCAGGTCCAAGCAGTTGTGGTTGTCTGCAGAATCATGTTAGGTGTGCGGAATTAGGGTGGCAGGATTCAAAGCTAGTGCGCGGTGTACGGAAAAGTATGCCTCGATCGTAAAGCGACCTCATGACCAATTCTTTGAGTTGGATTGCTGCTGCATTAAGCAGCAGGGAGAGTAATAGTGAAACCAGAACTACACGGGTAATCTAGCACAATGGAGGTGGCCTTATCCACTGCTACTGTGGCTGCTTCCACCATGCACAAACATGCGGCATTCTCGTAACTAAGCATTATAAAATGCAACAGGGCGGCG
>NW_025173231.1:0-1868 GCF_004010195.1 Chiloscyllium plagiosum | reverse complement strand
TTACCTCACGACATCACTCACCCTCACTCACCCTCCATCTCCCTCATTCAGCCCAGACTCCCTACATCATTCAACCTCCATCACCCTCACTCAGCCCAGACTCCTTGCATGACTAACCCTGCGTTCTCTCTGAGCTGCCTACTCACTGAAGCAGAGCCTCTACAGCTTTCCCTCACCTGCACCAGGGATACCAACCAAACATACCAATGAATTCTCCCTTAGTCACTCCGTTTCCTGGAGAAAGCAGCCCACAGTTTGGCACCGTCCATGTCACCCCTCCTAAGGACAGTGTTCTGACTCTGACCTCCTGTGGTGGCTGACTGACCATGCCTGAACCTCTAGACTGGTATCCCAGGTTGCCCTTGACTCACTGTGCCAGGACCCCACACCCCGACACAAGGCTGTCTGCTCTAACCTGACTGATCGCTGCTGTGAACCAGGACACGCTTCCTGATTTTGTGTTAGAGGCAGAAATACTCTCAGCCGAAACCAAAGTCTGAAATTACTGGGGAAACTCAGAGGGTCTGGCAGTATCTGTGGAGACAGAACAGAGTCACTGGACTCGAAACATTAACTCTGTTTCTCTCCCCACGGATGCAAAACCGCTGAGGTTCTGCAGCACTTCCTGTATTTACTTCAGAATTCCAGCATCCACGTAGCTCTTTGTTTTATTTTGATAATAATGCCAGCTCAAGCTGAGGGGGATTAGCACAAAAAGGCAGGACGGGGCAGGTTCAGGGTGAGTGACGCTGAGAGAGTGAGTGAACTGTGCTGATGGTGCAGACTGGCGCCCTTCCCTGCACACACTGTGTCCTTGCTGCAGTGTTACGATGCCAGCCACTGGCACATTCCATTGATTCACAGACGGGCATATGCTGAGGGGTGTGGAGAGGTTGGCACATGCGTGATGCTGAAGTCTATGGACATGGGGTCCTTGTTCTAAGAAGCTGTGCCGAGGGTCTGCATTGAAGATCCAGGGGTAGAAGCGGGGAACTCGAGGAAGCACCCCCGCTTGTACTGGAAATTCCTGACATCTAGTTTCCTTGCCCAGGGCAGTAGGACAGAAAGCTGCATATTAACCAGGCTGGCAACCATTCATTGGAACCTGGCCACGGTCTAGTGAGAATCTCACCTCAGTGCTCAGGACTCGCTTTGAAAATTAGACCAGTTCCTCCTGATGTCAAAAAGGTCTCATTGGGTGTCTCACCTGATTTTCCCCAATTTCGTTCTACCATCCTGGTTGTTTAGATCACTGCACACTGTGGAAACTAGTGCCCTCTGTCTATAACTCTGGGGACTAGAAAATCTTCAACAATGGCCAATTTGCAGGTCCTAACCCAGAATTCAACTTGTCCTTGAAGACTCTGTGAAGTCAATTTCCAGGCAGCAACTCACATACATTCCATTGCATCATCGTTTCCTCCCAGAAACATTTTAATCTGTCCCAGAACCATGGATTGTCTGAAAACCCAACTGGGTAATCAGTGTCAGAAAGAGAGAAGACGGTTCAGTTTATTTTTACAATGGCTCATATCTTACCCTATAATCTTTCATTTCTCTTTTAAATCTCAACTGAACTTCTGTCCTGTCCCAATATTTGTTTTTCATTTAAATTTCATCCATCCATAATTGCCCTATGAGAAGGTGAAATGACTCTACAGAAGTCGATATCCCTTCAGGAAGTCACTCTTTATTTACACATGAACAGTCTTTAATATTGTCTCATTCAGAGTCAGCTACCAGAGGGTCAGCATCTCTGACACTGCCCTTTTTTTTTAAACTGACTATAATACCAGCCAGGACAGAGTCAATCCCCTAAACTGAGGGGACTCTGAATCTCCTGTTTATATTTTATTAAACAAATTACA
>NW_025173230.1:0-1868 GCF_004010195.1 Chiloscyllium plagiosum | reverse complement strand
CAGCACTACCTCAGTACTGACAATTCAACAGTGTAGCACTCCCTCAGTACTGACAATTTAATAATGCAGCACTCCCCCAGAACTGACAATTCAATAGTGCAGCGCTCCCTCAGTACTGATAATTCAACAGTGCAGCGCTCCCTCAGTGCTGATAATACAACAGTGCAGCGCTCCCTCAGTGCTGATAATACAACAGTGCAGCGCTCCCTCAGTACTGATAATTCAACAGTGCAGCGCTCCCTCAGTACTGACAATTCAACAATGCAGCACTTCCTCAGTACTGATAATTCAACAGTGCAGCACTCCCTCAGTACAGACAATTCAACAGTGCAGCACTCCCTCAGTACAGACAATTCAACAGTGCAGCACTTCCTCAGTACTGACAATTCAACAGTGCAGCACTCCCTCAGTATTGGAAATTCAACAGTATAGCTCTCCCTCGGTACTGTTAATACAACAATGCAGCACTTCCACATTACTGACAATTCAACAGTGCAGCACTCCCTCATTACTCACAATTCAATAATGCAGCAGTCCCGCAGTTCTGACAATTCAATAATGCAGCACTCCATCAATTCAATAGCGCAACGCTCTTTCTGAACTGACAATTCAACACTGCAGCACTACCTCAGAACTGGAAATTCAACAATACAGCTCTCCCACTGTACTGATAATTCAACATTGCAACACTCCCACAAACTAACAATTCAAAGTGCAGCACTCCCTCAGAACTGACAATTCAATAATGCAGCATTCCCTCAGTACTGACAATTCAACAGCGCACCACTTAGTCAATGCTGACAATTCAATAATGCAGCACTCCCACAGTACTGACAATTCAACAGTGCACCACTCCCTCAATACTGATAATTCCACAACACAACACTCCCACATAACTGACAATTCAAAAGTGCAGCATTCACTCAGAACTGACAATTCAACACTGCAGCATACCCTTTATACTGAAAATTCAACAATGCAGCACTCACACAGAACTGACAATTCAACAATCCAGCACTGACACAGATCTGGCAATTCACTAATGCAGTATTCCCTCAGAACTGACATTTCAACAGTGCAGCAATCCTTTCGAACTGACAATTCAGTAATGCAGCACTCCCTCAGTACTGACAATTCAACAGTGCAGCACTTCATCAGAACTGAAAATACAATACTGTAGCAGTTGCTCATTACTGACAGTTCAATAGTGCAGCACTCCCTCAGCACTGATAATTCAACAGTGCAGCACTCCCTCAGTACTGACAACTCAGTAATGCAGCACTCCCTCAGAACTGGAAATTTAACAATACAGCTCTCCCTCGGTACTGATACTTCAATAATGCAGCACTCCCTCGTTACTGACAATTCAATGAGGCAGCACTCCCTCAGTAGTGACAATTTAATAATGCAGTACTGACACAGAATTGACAATTCAGTAATGCGGCATTCCCTCAGAACTGACATTTCAATACTGTAGCACTCCCTCAGTAACAATGCAACAGTCCCGCAATTCTGGCAATTCAATAATGCAGCACTCCCTTTGTCCTGACAATTCAACAGTGCAGCACTCCCTCAGAACTGGAAATTCAACAATATAGCTCTCCCTTGGTACTGATAATTCAACAATGCAGCACTCCCTCAGATCTGACAATTCATTCATGCAGCATTCCCCAAAAACTGCCAGGTCAATAATGCAGCACCCCTTCATACTGACAATTCAACAGTGCAGCACTCCCCTGAAATCGACCATTCAACCATGCAGCACTCTCCCAGTACTTACAATTTAGTAATGCAGCACTGCCTCAATACTGACAATTCAACAGTGCAGCATTCATTCAGTTCTGACAATTCAATAATGCAGCACTCCC
>NW_025173229.1:0-1868 GCF_004010195.1 Chiloscyllium plagiosum | reverse complement strand
CACCTTTACTAAACTCCTGCCACTTTACTATACTCCTGCACCTATAGTATAGACCAGCACAATTACTATATTCCTGCACCATTACTACACTCCTACACCTTTACTAAACTCCTGCACCTTTACTATACTCCTGCACCTTTACTATACACCTGCACCATTACTATACTCCTGCACCTTTACTACACTCCTGCACCTTTACTATACACCTGCACCTTTACTATACACCTGCACCTTTACTATACACCTGCACCATTACTATACTCCTGCACCTTTACTATACTCCTGCACCATTACTATATTCCTGCCCCATTACTACACTCCTGCACCTTTACTATAGACCTGCACCATTACTACACTCGTGCACCATCACTATATTCCTGCACCATTACTACACTCCTACACCATTACTACACTCCTGCACCTTTACTACACTCCTGCACCTTTACTATACTCCTGCACCTTTACTATACTCCTGCACCATTACTACACTCCTACACCTTTATTATACTCCTGCACCTTTACTATACACCTGCACCATTACTATACTCCTGCACCTTTACTATACTCCTGCAACTTTATATACTCCTGCACCTTGACTATACTCCTGCAACTTTACTATACTCGTGCACCATTACTATACTGTTGCACCTTTAATATACTCCTGCACCTTTATGTTACTCCTGCACCATTACTCTAACTCCTGCACCTTTACTATACTCCTGCACCATTACTACTCACCTGCATCTTTACTAAACTCCTGCCACTTTACTATACTCCTGCACCATTACTATACTCCTGCACCTTTATTATACTCCTGCACCTTTACGAGACACCTGCACCTTTACTATACTCGTGCACCATTACTATACTCTTGCACCATTACTACAATCCTGCTCCATTACTATACTCCTGCACTTTTTCTATACTACTGCCCTGTTACTATACACCTGCACCATGACTAAACTCCTGCAACATTACGACACTCTGGCACCATTACTATACACCTGCACCTTTACTATACTCCAGCACTATTACTATACTCCTGCACCTTTACTAAACTCCTGCACCATTACTACACTCCTGCATATTTACTATGCTCCTGCACCATTACTATACTCCAGCACCTTGACTACACGCCTGCACCTTTACTACACTATGCACCTTTACTATACTCCTGCACCATTACTATACCCATACATCATTACAACTCTCCTGCACCTTTACTATACTCGTGCACCATTACTATACTCCTGCACCATTATTATACTCCTGCACCATTACTGTACTCCTGCACCTTTACAATACTCCTGCACCATTGCTACACTCCTGTACCTTTACTATACTGCTTCATCTTTACTGTACTCCTGCACCTTTACTATCCTCATGCACCTTTACGATACTCCTGCGCAATTACTACACTCCTGCTACTTTATTATACTCATGCTACATTACTACACCCCTGCACATTTACTCTACTCCTGCTCCATTACTATACTCCTGCACATTTACTCTACTCCTGCACCATTACTATACTCCTGCAGCATTACTACACTCCTGCACCTTTACTATATATCTGTACCTTTACTAAACACCTGCACCATTACTGTATTCTTGTACCTTGACTACACTCCTGCACCTTTACTCTACTCCTGCACCTTTACTGTACTCCTGCTCCATTACTATACTCTTGCACCATTACTATACTCCTGCACCTTTACTGTACTCCTGCACGATTACTACACTCCTGCACCATTACTCTACTCCTGTAGCATTACTATTCTCCTGCACCATTACTACACTCCTACAACTTTACTGTACTCCTGCACCATTACGACACTCCTGCACATTTACTATACTCCTGCACCATT
>NW_025173228.1:0-1868 GCF_004010195.1 Chiloscyllium plagiosum | reverse complement strand
GGCAGATTGCATGTCCGTGTACTTCTGCAGCTTAAAATAGAGCCTATGCTTGTTTATTCTTCTTGATACCGGCACTAGCATTGCCTTCGTTCTGTCTACTGCTTCTTTGTGAACAAACCTGGGCAAAATAAGTCTGGACAAACTATCTGTGGACTGTTGGAAGAGGTTTTGGGAAACTACGTAAATATATTCAAAAGGTTGAGCACATTACTAATATGGATCAGCATATTGTTACTATATGGTGATTACGTTGCCTGTTTTGAGATAATGGATAAAACGGAAGTGAACATTACAATATGCTCCAAAATCAGTTGCGGACGGAATCCCAGTATTTAATTACCTGAATACAATGAAATATATAATTGGTCGCGGGTAAGTACTCTGTGTAACCCTGTCATCGAAAAATGTCATTGTGTCAAAGTAATATGCAGATGCAGAAACCAAGAGATTCCCATTGAGAACGATAGTTCAGTAAGGCTTCCTGGACGTTCGGGACAGCAGGGAAAGATTACCGCAAACCAGAGTTGAAATTGCTGAGGGACGTTGTTCCTATTAAAGGCTATATTAGTTCCACTCAATGCACATGTCAGGAGGGATCGAGTGGAGGTTAAACGTAGGCTGGCAAGATTGTTCATTCCCAAGCAGACTTTATGCTCCACGTAAGCCTCCTCGTTTCTTTTCTGAACGAAATCACAGAATCAAAGAAGTGTTGAAGAGTGCGATTCCGCCCATCGTGGCGACACCAAATCTTTGTGCATTTTATTCCAGTGCCATCCTCTGTCGGTTGTATATCTGCATGTTGAATCATTACCCTCTTGAATGCTTCAATTGAACTTGCCTCCACAACACTTCCAGGCAGTGCATTCCACACCCTACATTTTTTTTGCTGTGTGAAAGTACATATCCTCACTTTGCATTTAGTTCTTTTGCGAAACATCCATCTGTGCTGCCTGGTTCCTCGTCCATAAATGATGGGGAACAGTTTCTCTCTATACAGTCTGACGGAATCCATGATTTTGAAAGTTTCAATTGAATCTCCTCAACCCTCTCCTCTCCAACTTTTCCAATATTGCTTTGTAACTGAATTGAATCATTTTAATAAATCTCTTCCTTGCACTCTCAGTTGCAATCACATCTTTTCTATAACATGTCACCAGGAAGTATGATCCAGCTGTGATCCAATCATTATAGACATTCATCATAATCTCTTTGCTCTTGTGCTCAATGTTCCTACACCTAAGTCTAGAATACTATATGCATTATTAATATCTCTCTACCTGTCCTGTCACCTTTTTTGACTTATCTGCATATACGCCCATGTCTGGCTTCCCCAGCATTCCATTTCACAATATTGATACCTTGGGAACACCATTCAAAATTTCCGGCTTGAAAAATTATCAACATATTACCATACGCTCTGTTTTAATATCACTCAACCAAGTTTGCATTTATGTTTCAACTATACCTCTTATTCCAAGACCTGTAACCATTCTCAAAAGTTTCATGTCCAATACTCTACGGAAGACCTTGTGTAAGTCCCTGGACACCAAATAAGCATCCTCATTGTCATCAAATGTGAAGTGATGCACTTGAACAAAAGAAACAAGGCAAAGCAATACACGATGAGCATTAAAATCCTGGGAAGTACCAAGGATCACGGGGACTTTGTTGTCGGTGTCCACCAGTCTCTTATTGTAGGTAGAAAGGAAGAGAAAGTGATTAAGAATGCAGATAGGATAATTGCCTTTATTAGATAACAGAGAGGTTATGCTAGAACTATTGGTTGATTAGTAGGGTAGGCTGCAGCTAACGTATTGTGTGCTGCTCTGGAATTTACATTTAAGGAGGGATGTGAAAGCACTGGAGAA
>NW_025173227.1:0-1868 GCF_004010195.1 Chiloscyllium plagiosum | reverse complement strand
GATTGCCTTGTGTCTCTCCATTCCTGACCTTGTCGGTTTCCTGGGTCCCACTACAGGACATTCCCAGAGTCTCATTGCGGAATAACGGGATTCTCCTGTTCCATTGTGAACATGGACATCATTGTCTATCCTTCCATATCACAGCAGACACACAGAATTACAGCTCATTCTTCACACACAATTCCTTCAGGACTGAGATCAATTTTTCTGGGAATGTGTTTCCACAGATTGAACATTGTTCACACTCAATTCCTTCAGGACTGAGATCAATTTTTCTGGGAATGTGTTTCCACAGGTTGAACAGTGGATCCCAGATCCCCAGGTTTGGATCCTGATTCTTCAAGTGAGACCTTCTCAAGTCGTGTTTCCATCCCGTCTCAGAAATGTGAGCAGTGTCACCGTCAGAGGGATCTTCACAGATGGTTCCCCTCACACTTTCTCATCCTCACTGTCTTCAGTGGGTCACTGATTGACCTGAAATGAAGCAACGTCCTGAGGGAACTCAGGGGCAATTTTTATATTGAAGAAATTGATTTTGCATCTGACGTTAACAAATTTCAAATGTTATGTAAATCTCTGTATATAAATATCAGTTTTACATATTCTAAGTCTTAAATAAATATATAAATATTATAAATCTGAGTTAATGTTGAATACTAAAATCTATCACTACTTATCACCATTGTTTAACTACAATCACCAATATGTGTCATTTGTAATCATTAAAAGTTATTTATTGATTGTGATATTTTTATTAATGGTTCCACAAGAACGATTCTATTCATTTACACAGCAGCAGCTTGTGGCAGTTGCTGAGTTCAATTTGGGTGGCACGGTGGCACAGTGGTTAGCACTGCTGCCTCACAGCGCCAGAGACCCGGGTTCAATTCCTGCCTCAGGCGACTGTCTGTGCTGAGTTTGCACATTCTCCCTGTGTCTGCATGGGTTTCCACCCACAGTCCAAAAATGAGCAGGTTAGGTAAATGGGCCATACTAAATTGCCCGTAGTGTTAGGTGAAGGGGTAAATGTAGGGGAATGCGTCTGGATGGGTGGCGGGTCGGTGTGGACTTGTTGGGCCGAAGTCCTCTTTCCGCACTGTAAGTAATCTAATCTAATCTAATCAGTGTGAACTGGGGGAGTTAAGACCATATCCATCTGCCTCTATTGTAAAATCCAAGTCCTAGATGATAACTCCATACCCGTCAACACAATCAGGGAAAGTCCATTCCCAGAGAGTGGGAACACACAAGTGTGAAGGATGGAGATTGTGTCAGAACCTGATGGAGATTCTGGACATCGCTTCCATTCCATCGATATTCCCTGAGGATGTGAGTGTGTGTGGTGGGCTTGATGATCAAAATCAGACTTGTATTAAAAGACATAGCTGCTAGACTGGGTCTGCAGCAGGTAGTGAGGGAACCAACAAGAGGGAAAAACATACTTGATTCCATCTTTCCAATCTGCCAGCTGCAGGTACAAATGTCCATGACAGTCTCAGTGAGAGTGACCATCGCACTGTCCTTGTGGAGGCAAAGTCCCACTGTCCCATTGGGAATAACCTCCATCGTATTGTGTGGCACTATCACTGTGTTAAATGGAACAGACTTGGATCAGATCTCGCAGCTCAAGCCTGGGTATCCATGAGGCACTGTGGGCCACCAGCAGCAGCAGAACGGTACTCCAGCACAATCTGTAATCTCTTGGCCGGGCATAATCCCCACTTAACACCAAGCCAGGGGATTAACCCTGGTTCAATGGGGAGTGTAGGAGGGCATGTCAGGAGCAGCACCAGACATACCTGAAGATGAGGTGTCAATCTGGTGAAGCCACCAATCAGGACGACTTGCATGTCACATAACATAAGCAA
>NW_025173226.1:0-1868 GCF_004010195.1 Chiloscyllium plagiosum | reverse complement strand
TGACTAATCAGTCCACTACGTACTTGTTTGTGGATGTTTTTAATGGATGAATGTTACGTTCCATTTCCTGTGTAACAGTCATGAGAGAGGTTGCTGAGAAAGTGCCTTGAATCGCTGAATGGCCTTATTTTATCCCTACTTAATACTCTTGATGTGCTGAATACCTTGCTTCAGTGTAGGTATAGTTTTGAATGGTGCTGAATATTTTGGAACCATCAGTGAACAACCCACTTCCCAATTTATCATGGACGGACGGCCGTTGATGATGCAGCTGTCGACAGCCTACAGTGCCTCATGGATTCTCACATTACATTTTCTCGATCTATTAGAGGTATGTCCTACTTCACAGGAGGTAGTGCCACATAATACAGTGGGCGGTTTCTCCAATATGAGACTGAGAGGTCCCCGCGCTCAGGACTACGTGCTTCCCGATCCTACAGTTACACTTCGGGACACATCCATTTGTGCCAAGTAGTTTGTGAGAATGATTCCTTATTTTTGATTCCCGCATCACTTCACAAAGTCGGGTTACTCTATATTTCTCGCCTCGCTGTGCTCAGTCTTTGGTGGACCTGCAGAGACACTCTCGATGATGGATGTTTTAGTCCCACACTCAGAGTCCGTTCTGTGTCCTTGTCTGCCTCAGTGCTTCATCTGATTGTTTTAAACGTCAGGGGTGCAACTTATGCACTGAATGCGAGTTGCTGATTTTGAGGTAAATTTCTGTTCGATGTGGAAGGATTCTTTGTGGCCTTGGACAGAGGTGAGGGGAGAGTTGATGGCGCAGATTTCGCACTTCCTGCGTTGGCAGGGGAAGGTGTCGGGAACGTGGTGTGGACTGGTGGATTGGCGTGGATCTGACAAGAGAGTCATGGAGGGAATGTTGTCTCGGGAACACTGATAGCTGTACGGAGAAAATATATATCCCTGGCGGTGGGGGTTGTAAGTGGCGGCAGTGGCTGAGTATGAGGCAAAATATCTGCTGGTTGGTGAGCTGGAAGGTATAGATTGCGGGTTTCTGACCTGATGTCGTTGGGAGCGGTGGTGTCCAAGTGGGGAGGTATGGGAAATGGAGGAGATGCGCTGGATGGCATCGTCGACCATCGAGAAGGTATTTGTGTTCAAGGAAGAAGCAGTCAATTTGAGATTATATAATGTGGAATTAGTCAATCTGGGAGCATGTGTGGAGGAGGCAGAGGAATTGGGAATAAGGAATGGTGTTTTTCCTGGAGACAGTGTGGAAGGAGATGTAGTACAGGTAGCTCTGGGAATCGGTGGGCTTGCAGTAGATGTCCGTGATTAATCAGTCACCAGAGATGAAGATGGAGAGCTCCGTGAAGGGGAGTGAGGTTAGTGAGATGATCCAGTGACCTTAAGGTAAGGGTGGAATGTGTTTACGAAGTTGAAAAACTGTTCATCCTCCTCGTGGGATCATGAGGTGGCACGGATGTAGTCACGATGCAGCAGAGGAAAAGGTGAGAAATCGTGACGGTGTAGACACTGAAGATTTCCTGGAATGTTCTCGACCCAACATTTATAAATGACATTGCTGGAGCATTCTGTACCCCACATTCTATAACCGATATTCCCAGGAACATTCTGTGTCCAACATTCTATAACTGACATGACCCAGAACTTTCTCTACACGACCATGCATAACTGAAATGCTCTGGAACATTCTGTACCCAATATTCCATGATACACCTCCCCAGATCATTCTGTACTGCACATTCTATAGTAGAAAAGTGTGGTGCTGGAAAAGCGCAGCAGGCCAGGCAGCATCTGATGAGCAGAAGAATCGAAGTTTCGGGCATAAGCCTGAAGAAGGGCTTATGCCGCAATGTCAATTCCCCTGCTCCTCGGATGCT
>NW_025173225.1:0-1868 GCF_004010195.1 Chiloscyllium plagiosum | reverse complement strand
TGGCTAACAATGAGTTCGCAAAAACCCAAGTAATATTCCTAGGCCGTACCATTGCACATGGATAGATAGCCCTGTAGGATGTGTGAACAAATATTTTTGAAATGTTCCCTACACCGTTCATAAAGATTTTCCACTGACTGTCGATTTGAAGAAATGCAGAAATTTTTAGTGGATGAATGAATGTGAGGATGAATTTCAAAGCCTAAAATCTTTATTCCCCACTGCCCTGTGTGAGCAACACTCAATTGCGCAAAGCCATTCATGTATTCGATGACCATTGATGCACATGACGTGGGTGTTGTTGCTATAATCTTACAAGAAGATGGCAAAAGAGTATGGAGACACTTAATTTGACGTCACGACATTTAAGCAACTCTTGGATAGTCACAAGGATGATAGTAAATTGAATGGGATGTCAATTAGTTCAATCTCAGAGCAGGATAAAGGATTGCCACATCAAGGGTCGAATGGCCTTGATTGTGCTGTATTGTTTTATGTTCTATGCTCAATGGAGACTGGATATCTCCTAATTCTGATGGTTTGTTTTTCATGGTCTCCTTTATATTTTGTCCGAATACAAATATTGTGCTAATAATTCAAATTATTCATGCCTTTCTCGCTCTGCATGTCAGTGCTACTTGCCATGTCAATGAAATGGAACTTTCACAGTTCACTTAAATCTACCATTTGCTGGGATTTCTTTGCTATTTCCAATGCCTTGTTTTCAACAAGCTCAGAATCTATTAATAATCATCGAATATTAAACCATATATTGATATTCAACCAGGACCATAATCTGTTAGTTTTCTTTGTGTGTGTTTATAATACCACATCTGCATCCTCTTTTCCCCTTTCTCAATTCTTGTATTTAAACCAATCTGATCGAATCTATTCCAAACATAACTCATACCAATCCAAAATAAGTCAATCCCATCTAAGCGAAAGTGAGGACTACAAGACGCTGGAGATTAGAGTCAATTGTGTGGTGCTGGAAAAGCACAGCAGGCCAGGCAGCATTCAATAAGCAGGAGAATCGACGTTGTGAGCAAAAGCCCTTCGTCAGGAAATCCCATCTAATATAACCTCATCTAATACAATATAATCTAATCAAGTCCCAAATCGATATAATCTGATCTAATCCAATCCATTTGAATCCAATCCTATTCCAGATGAAGAGCGCACTTGACCCTGTCATGATCTATGAGGCAGTGCTCTGGAGATCAAAGCCATCAGGTCGGGCAGCACTTTTAGACAGAAGCAGAAGCAGAAGGTGCTGAAAACGATCTGATTACGATGGCCTTTCCTCTGAATGTTAACTCTGATTTCTCTTCACGGATGCTGCCTGACCTGCTGAGCTTTTCCAGCACGATTTGTCTTTGTTTCTGATTTACGGCACCTGCAGTTCTTTCAGTTTTCACCTTTCGAAAGGCAACTAGTGGAATTGGATGTTGTCACAGAGGGATCAATGAGAGGCCGTGTCTGTGTTTTGTAGAGTGTCACCTTGTTTCAAAATGTGAACAATGAGCCTTTGGAGCAGATCATCCTGATACGGTTTGCACGTAGAGGACAGAAGTCACGGAGAAGCCTCAAAGCAATGGGACTACGCCTGCCATTTCTCATCCCCATCTCTGACACACCAGATCTCCTATCTTGACCTCGTCTTCCGGTAACTAATGTAAGCCTCTGAGCCCGATCTGCCAGATGTTAACAATGACAGTCAGGCAACATAAGAGAGAGAGAGCTTCGGTATGAAAATGGAAACCGAACGCCCACGGAGGCAAACGACCGTGACTGAAAGCTAATAACATTTATACAAAGAAGACAGTGACAGGAGAGGTACATAGAACATAGAACATAGAAGAATACAG
>NW_025173224.1:0-1868 GCF_004010195.1 Chiloscyllium plagiosum | reverse complement strand
TCTTCTGTACCTGTCCTACAATTTTGGTTCCCACTCCCCTGCTGTATTATTTTAAATCCACCTTAATAGCTTTAGCGAATTTCCCACCCAGGATATTGATACCCCTCTGGTTTAGATGAAGACCATCCTGCTTGTAGAGGTCCCACCTACCCAAGAAAGAGCTCCAATTATCCAAAAACCCGAAACGCTCCCTCCTGCATCATCCCTGTAGCTACATGTTCAACTCCTTTCTCTCCCTATTCCTCACCTCACTAGCATGTGGCACGGGCAGCAAACCAGGGAAAACAACTCTGTTTGTCCTAGCGCTAAGCTTCCATCCCAGCTCCCTGAATTTCTGTCTCAATCCCCATCTCTCTTCCGACCTATGTCGTTGGTGCCAATGTGGACCACGACTTGGGGCTGCTCTCCCTCCCCCCGAAGGGAGAGCAGAGACATCACGGACCCTGGCACCTGGGAGGCAGCACATCAACCGTGAGTCTCTCCCGTCCCCACAGAACCTCCTATCTATCCCCCTAACTATCGAGTCCCCAATGACTATTGCTCTGCTCCTCTTCCTCCTTCCCTTCTGAGCAGCAGGTGCCCCACTGCTTTCCCCTGGTAAGTCATCACCCCCAATAATATCCAAAATAGTATACTTATTGTTGAGAGGAATGGCTACATGGGATCCCTGCACTGCCTGCCGGTCTCCTTCGCGCTTTTAAAGGGGGAAAAAAACCTACCCAGGTAAGCTTACACTAACTGCTTCCGGGTCTCGGCTGCCCCTCTGGTCGTCGTCACTTCCCCCTCAAAGACCTAAGGGGCAACTTTTTCACGCAGAGGGTGGTACGTGTATGGAATGAGCTGCCAGAGGATGTGGTGGAGGCTAGTACAATTGCAACATTTAAGAGGCATTTGGATGGGTATATGAATAGGAAGGGAGCTGGCAGGTGGGACTAGATTGGGTTGGGATATCTAGTCGGCGTGGACAGGTTGGATCGAAGGGTCTGTTTCCATGCTGTACATCTCTATGACTCTAAGTCGCCTACACGAGAAGTACGTGGGATGAGGGCACGTAGGGAACTCTGAAGGACTGGCTCCAAAATTCTGATCAGTGTGTTTAATTCATGGGTGTGTTCTTTGGTCGGATCGGCCGGTAGTTGCCTGTAGTGTTCCTGGTTGTTCAGTTGTCGGTACACTTCCTTGCAGTAATCTGTTCTGTTCTGAATGACAATGGCTCTTCCTCTATCTGCTGGTTTGATGACAATGTTGTGATTGGTTTTGAGAGCCTGGAAGGCATTGAGTTGTGAGCGGGTGATATTTTGCTCTACCTTGTGGGTACGGCTGATGAATCTGGCATTTATATATTTCCTGACAGTTTGAGCATACATGTCAAGCCCAGGGCAGCGGCCCTCCAGTGGGGTCCAAGTTGACACCTTTGGTCGCTCCTCTACAGATCCCTGTGATGACTGTACCAGTTCAGTGGGCTCATTGGGATCACTGCTGCACCTTGAAAGAATTCCTGGAGTGTCATTCGTCTGATGAACTCCTCCGTGGCTGCTGCAAGAAACAAAGGGTCCATTTTGGTGGTGGGACAGAAGTTGAGACCCCTGCTCAGGACTTCTATCTCTTCCAATCGAAGGGTGTGTTCCGATAAGTTGATAATAGACTTCCCCACAGTGGTAATGTTACTTACTGTGGTGCCAGGGCGGGCTTTGCTACTACTGGTGAGAATGCCAAGTTTCTCCAGATTTTTGTTCTTGGTGTGCGTGTAAGTTGTGTAGTTTTGTTGCCTTTTCTGTTTGGCAATGTCAGGTAATTGTAATGCTGTATCCTGAGCACAGGATGAGAGCGTGGATTCCATCTTAATTTCAAGGTTGTGGCGCCTCCGG
>NW_025173223.1:0-1868 GCF_004010195.1 Chiloscyllium plagiosum | reverse complement strand
CCATTGGACACTAGCCTCCAATCACACAAACAGACGTCTACCACCACCCTCTGTCTCCTACCACTAAAGTTGATTTGGATGCAGGTTGGCAAGTCACTAATGTGTCCTACCTCTTCTCTGGTTATTCTGTTCCGCTGGACAAACTTAGAGAATATCTGGAGATTCTCACTAACCTTGCCTGCCAGTAGTTTTCCATGCCCCTGTGTTAGACAGTCACCTCCAACTGATGAATTTCCTCCTTATTGTAGCCTTAACTGACTGTCCCAGATCCTGCCATTATTTGCCTTGACTGTGGAATAGACAGCGAGGGAAGCGTTCTGTTAATTTCCAACTTGTCAGATGTTTTGTGAATTTTCTAAATTTCACTGTGACCCACCTCTCATTCTTTGAATCTCCAGAGAACACAGGCCGAGTTTCCTCATCAGGCAATCTCACCATCTGAGGGATTAATCTGGAGAATGTCCATCGCACTTCCTCTCAGGTCAGTATATTCTTTCTGATATTCGGTCACCAAAACTGTACACAATACTCCAGGTACAGTCCCACCAAAACGCTGTGAAACTGCTTCAACATGCCTTTACATCAAAGTTCTGACTCCCTGAAATGAAGGCGAACCATACTTTAACTTTCCACTTGCATTTCTTCCTCCAAATACCCTTCACATTCATTGCATTTACGAACTCACTGAGATCTTATAGAAACCCTTCCGAAAATCCAATATGTTCCACTTCTACTGGTTCCCCATTTTCTGTGCTGTAAGAAACAACTTCAAACAATTCCAAAGTTTATCAAGTATGATTTCACGATCAGAGGTGCATGCTGATTCTCTCCATTGTTGCTGTTAATTTTTAAATATCAAAAATGTCATCCTGTGCAATAGATTCGAACAGTTTCCCTACAGATGTCAAGTTAATTGATCTGCAGTTCTCCACGCTATGTGTATTATTCCCTTTGTAGCTATTTGGATCCCTTCCATTCATCTATAGTGCTTGGATCATGTTTATCCACAATAGTTTCAGGTCTCTGCAGAATGTGCAGGAAAATAAAACACAGTCATCGACACTGTAATTAATACTTCTATTGGTGATTTATTTCTGACATTTTGATGTGAAGTACATCTGTTTCGTCAGACTTAGCAATGCTCAATCCAGCTACATGTTCAAGTATTACCTTGTTACTGATATGAATTGACTTTATGTCTTTAGCTCCAGAAGTCCGATATGATCACTTGGTATTATTGGGTGATTTTCTGGATCTTCCTCCATGAAGACAGATGCAAAGTAACTGGTTATTTTCTTGGCCATTTCCCTGTTCTCCACAATGACCTCTCCTCTCCCGATTACAAATTTCCACATTTGATCTTGCTTTTATTTTGTTTCCTTTGAAATATAGATTGTAGACTGATGCAGTCTTTGTGTTCCTGTTTGTTAGCAGGCATGTTCTCTTTTTGATTTCCTTTTCAGATTCATGGCCCTCCTTTTCTGGATTTTTAATTTCTGAGAATTGTCAGCTTTCTACAATATCTGTAATTCTTCTGAAGTCACTTCCTATGATTAATATATTTTCTAATTTGTTATGTTAACCATCATTGAGTCACTTTCTCACTCTTTCGTGTTTGTACCTGAAATAAATGACGTATTTTTCAGACTTTGCAGTATTTCTAAGAACTCCTGGTCCTGACCAGATACATTCAGGAACAGTGCAGGAGGATAGGAGGACACAGAAGATATTGCGGGAGCCCAGGTTGGTTCTTCTCCGTCATTGCTGGCCAACAAGTGAAGTCCTGGATGACTGGATGGAGCATATGCTGAGCCCATATTCAAGAAAGGCTATAAAACTAAAGACCAGTAAAACTCAAATCTAGCGGG
>NW_025173222.1:0-1868 GCF_004010195.1 Chiloscyllium plagiosum | reverse complement strand
ATAGAACAGCAACCTATCAGTTGAAAAGGGATTAGACGAAACATGTTGGTCTTTAAAGGGATTTAATTCTTTTTCATTTTTTTTCCTGCTGCGCAGCCCTCCGAGTCCATGCAGGACAGTGAGTTCTGAACCCAGAAGTCAATACTGGAAATGGCATTGGCACTCTGACCAGTGTACACAAACCCACCAAGTGGGGAGCTGTAACATTGAAAAGGATCTGTATCTCCTTGTACACCAGTCACTGATATCAATATTGCAAGAGCAGAAAGCAGGCGGGAAGATAAATGGTGTGTTGACCTTAAATTCTAGGGGATTGATGGCTCGAGTAAGGGCGTCTTACTGCAGCTGTACAGGGCCTCGGTGAGAGCCCATCTCGAACATTGTGCAGTATTGTGTGCAGTATTGGTCTCCTTACGTAATAAGGGACAAACCTGACATTGAGGGAGTGCAGTGAACGATGACCAGACTGATATCTGGAATGACAGGCTTGTTGTGAGAGCAGAGTTTGGGGCGATTGGGCCTGTATTCCACGGGATTTAGGAAAATGAGTGGAGATCTCAGTGAAACATATAAAACTGACAGTGTGAGACATATTGGAAGTAGGATGATAATTCCCCTGATTGGGACGTTGAAAACAAAAGGCCACAGTATTAGGTACAGGCAGGGCACTCTGCATTGAGATGAGAATAAACGTCTGCACTAAGTGACTGGTGACTCTGGGGATTTCTCTCCAACATAAGCTGTGCAACACAAGGCACTGAATATGAGTAAGGATTTCTGGACACGAAAGGGAGCGGAAGGGATCTGGAGTATTGCTGCCACATGCTCTCAGATGTTAGGAAGTAGGCCTCTGCAGGGTCAACAGGACTGTATTTCCCATTCCCTTTGCTGACACTGAGGCTGGTGCTGGACGTTCTGTCAGTTTTATCCTTCCAAACCTCGGAGCAGTTTGAAACAATGTCGTGTCTTGCTTGACCGTTTTAGAGACCATTGAAAAGTTTATCACATGCGTATGTGTCTAGAGTATCATTTAGGTCAGACTAGGAATGCATGGAATTCACCAGGCCAGAATTCACTTCCTGAAAGAATATTGATGAAGCAAATTGGAGTTTGCAATCGATATTGATTTCAGCATCACCGTTAATGATACCAGATTTTAGATCTCGATATTTTCTTATTTGTTGTTAACTTCCATCAGCTGCCAGAGCATTAGCCTGTTCTGGATTAGTAATCCAGTGACATTTCCACAACAGCACCATCTCCACGTAGGGACCTATTGGAAACCACAGTGAGCTCGTTATTACTGTGCTGTTTGATAGATCTGTCAAAAAGAACTTCTCCCAGTTTAACTATCATGATAGGACGGAGCGGGTGGCAAATGGTCAGATTGTAATTATTCGCCTCTTAGGGGTCTGGACATCGCTGAGTAGTTTTCCACATTGCCAAGAAGATGTCAGAGTTGGAGCTGGAATGAAACAGCTTCTCCATGGACACAGCTTGTTGTGCAGCACAAGTCCTCAATGTTCTTACAGAAATGGTGTCCGGGCCCAATGCCTTTGTCGTATCCACTTTGTTCATCTGTTTCTTCATGTCACTTACAGCAAATCAAATTGATTGAAAATGGGCATCTGTGAATCTGTGGGCATCATGGCGAGGGTAAGGTGGATCATCCACTCAACACGTCTGGCGGAGTATCTTGCCAAAACTGCATCCTTATCTTTTACTCTGATGGACAGGACTGTTCCATTATTTAGAATAGGGAAAGTAGTGGAGCCCTCTCCTCCATGAAATTGTTTAACAGTCCATCACCATTTATGACTGGTTTGTTGGTGTTAGGATCATTACACCTTCTCTATCACATGTTATTG
>NW_025173221.1:0-1868 GCF_004010195.1 Chiloscyllium plagiosum | reverse complement strand
ACACGCACACCTTCTCACAAATATTCCGTCACACGCACACACACTCTTCCTCTCTCTCTATCTTTCGCACACACATATGCGCACACACAGGCACACACACAGGCACACACACACATTAGTCTGTGGGGTGTATTTGCATTTGCAGATACTTTCTATTTTGTTCAAAAAGCAGACAATCTGCAGGCAGTCAATCCATGTGATAGTTTATAAACTCATACTTTGGAAATAGAATCAGTCTGACTCAAGGTTGGGATACAGACAGACTCTAACCTCACAAATTTAATGCATTGTCTGAGCTGAGATGTCATTTTTTTTCGACTGACAACCTGGAGTTATTTCAGGACTACAATTTGAAAGTAGTTCTGGGATATGCATATTAGCTGAAAATGTGTTGCTGGAAAAGCGCAGCAGGTCAGGCAGCATCGACGTTTCGGGCATAAGCCCTTCTTCAGGAATCATGCCCGAAACGTCGATTCTCCTGTTCCCTGGATGCTGCCTGACCTGCTGCGCTTTTCCAGCAACACATTTTCAGCTCTGATCTCCAGCATCTGCAGCCCTCACTTTCTCCTCAAAGATATGCATATTAATCAATCAAAACCTGCATCCCTATTCTGAGTGATTAAAGACTTAACAGCAATCTGGGTTTGTTCAATACATCACATCAGTTGGATGACACCTTTTTTAATAATATATCTTTATTAAGAAAAAATAGATTTTTAAATATTACAACAAATACAAAACAATGCAATTCAAAATAGTACAAAAATAGTACAAACCCAAATAATAAAAAAAATTCCCCAACCCACCCTCCTATACGAATGTATAAACATATATAGAGAAGTATAAAATTTAAAAAAACTAAACGAGCTATTTAACTAACTAAATAAATACTTAACAACAATCAAATAAATAGTAATAACTCGGCCCAGCCAAACAAAACACTCATACATTCACAGTTCCTCCTCCCTGGATATTGGACTCATGAAACACAATTGTTACGGCTATATAAAAGCCCTTGTTAGTGTGGCAGATAAATCTGTGTCCAGGTATTTCAAAAAGGGTTGCCATGTCTTGTAAAAATTCTCAGTTTTGTGGTGTACCATATTTGTGAGAAAATCCAGGGGAATATGCTCCATCACAATCTTCCGCCAACCCGACAGGCCTGGGGGGTTTTCGGATATCCAATCTAGCAAGATATTCTTCCTTGCACAGAATGTAAAAATATTGAAAAGTTTTGCCTTATGCGAGTCTGCAGGGAATACAATGGATAGGCCCAAAAGGAGAGAAATAGGGTCCTTCTCCACCCCTACACCTAAAATCCTCTCCACTGCACCCACCACAGCACTCCAATATGTTTGAAGCCTGTCACAAGACCAAAGAAAATGGGTAAGAGTACCCGTACAGACCTTGCACTTGGGACATGCTGACGATACGCCTGGTTTAAATTTTGACAAACGGTCTGGGGCTAAGTGGACCCTGTGGAGAATCTTCAACTGTAAAGCATGGGTCCTATTGCAAACTGATATTTTCCTTGCATTCTCCCAAATATCCTCCCATGCCTCTGAAGAAACTTCAACACCCAGCTCTCTTTCCCACATCTTGCAGAGTCGATCAGACTCATCTGAGGTGACACCACCCAATTGGTGATATAAAGTACTGACAGAGAGTGTCCTCTTAGCCCTCAGTACCCCTCTTTCTATGTCAGATTTGTAGGGATCAGTCAAAAGTGTGGTCTTTTTTTGAACAAAGTCCCTAACTTGAAAAAAATGAAAGAGGTCTCTATTAGGTAACTCGTACTTCCGTACTAACGGATCGAAGATCATCATTACATCTCCTTCAAATAAATCACCCATGCAAGATATACCCCT
>NW_025173220.1:0-1828 GCF_004010195.1 Chiloscyllium plagiosum | reverse complement strand
TCTCTCTCTCTCTGTGAGCTGTGGGGAACCAGTCTGTCTCTCTCTCTCTCTGTGAGCTGTGGGGACCCAGTCTCTCTCTCTCTCTCTCTCTGTGAGCTGTGCTAACTGCCAGCTGCTAACTCTGGGCCTGGTACACATGTGATTTCCAGCTGATCTCTCTGGAGTTTATGTGCTGGCTGCCCCCTTGGGTGGGAACTGCTCCTTTATCCTGCAGCTCCCTCTGCCTGTGCTTCTCTTTAAGGCGAAAGTGAGGTCTGCAGATGCTGGAGATCAGAGATGGAAATGTGTTGCTGGAAAAGCGCAGCAGGTCCGGCAGCATCTAGGGAACAGGAGAATCGACGTTTCGGGCATTAGCCCTTCTTCAGGAATTCCTGAAGAAGGGCTAATGCCCGAAACGTCGATTCTCCTGTTCCCTAGATGCTGCCGGATCTGCTGCGCTTTTCCAGCAACACATTTCCATCTCTGTGCTTCTCTTTAACCTGGTTCACGTTGAGCTTTGTGACCTGGTGTTGTTGCTGTGATGTGTGAAGAGTTGTTACCAGTCGGGTAATGAGCTCGATTCAGACTTGCTCAAAGACACCTCCTCGGCAGGTGGGACTCCAACCCACACCGATCGCCCCAGACACCACGATACCAACACTGTCCCAGCTGGCACCACTCCCCAGCCACTGGCATTGCCTGTGCCCAAACCTGACCCAATTTCTCTGGAACTGAGGTGGGAGGTCATTGGCTGTGACCCAAGAACACAGAGACAGTGAAATAACTCCGGAGAGGCTGGGATCCCATCACCAAGTGCCCGTTTATTACCCATGGAGAGTCCCTGACACTGACCCAGCTCCCTCTGAGCCAGCTCTCAGAGGGAACATAGAAACTCCGGTTTCTTTTATTTTGCGGTTGTAGGGGACCGCTGCGTGCAGCACCCTCCACCCCAGATCCCCGAGAGAAAGGGGGAGGACTCCCGCATAGAGAGCCCCCCACTGGGGATCCCCACCGCCCGGTGGCACATGGGCACGCCAAGGCGTGTCTGGACGGTGGATGAGGGAGGAGAGGTGGACGGTGTGCAGCAGCACTCTATGTTTTTAAACTCCTGTTTCTATCTGTCAGCCAGGGCTCCCTGATTGGACCACATTAACAGCCCCAATCAGGGAGCTCCTATTGTAGGCTGACCTTGCTATAATCGCTCCAGACAGTACTCCGAACGGTGAACAGCAGAGAGATAGGAATCGGCCTGAACATCAGTGTTTCACAGGCTCTGCATAAGGTGAAGGAGCTGGTTAATAAAGTACTAACATGACTTCAGCTTTCATAAACCGGACCAAGGGTTACATCAGGAACGAGGTGATGCCCAACTTCGACAGGATAGACTTCAGCTGGAGGATACCGGACAGATCGGGGCACCCAGTTATCAGAAAGCAGTGACTGCACTGGAGAGAGTCGGAATGGTTTACATCCAGAACTTTAATTCCAGGTTATTATTGAATTCATATTCCCTGACAGGCCCTGGAGCGGGATTCGAACTCCCCTGCTCCAAGAACAGCTCCTCCTTTCCTGGGTTGGTCACCTCACTCTGATTGTGAAAGCTCAGGGCGGCTGGGACTGATGTCTGTGGTGTCAGTGCGGTGAAAGATTGGGTTTCACTGGAAGGCTTTGAGGTGGTCGGCCTCGATGCTTCTCTGAATCGGCCAAAGTTTCTGCCAGACAGGGACAGCCCAACCGAGCCAGGGAGGCGAGCACCAGGTGTGGGCACTCCCTTCACATCAGCAGCTTGCTAATTAAAGACGACCACAACATTTTTCAAACTGCCCGGTTGAAGGAGATGTCCCCCCCC
>NW_025173219.1:0-1868 GCF_004010195.1 Chiloscyllium plagiosum | reverse complement strand
CTGAACATTGCCATGATTGGGTGTGTGGACACCTATCTCTGAGCATTGAACATTGCCGTGATTGGGCGTGCAGACACCTATCCCTGAGCATTGAACATTGCCGTGATTGGGTGTGCTGACTCCAATCCCTGAGCATTGAACATTGCCGTTATTGGGTGTGCTGACTCCAATCCCTGAGCATTGAACATTGCCCTGATTGGACGTGCGGGCACCAATCCCTGAGCATTGAACATTGCCGTGAAAGGGCGTGCGGGCACCAATCCCTGAGCATTGAACATTGCCGTGATTGGACGTGCGGACACCAATCCCTGAGCATTGAACATTGCTATGATTGGACGTGAGGACACCAATCCCTGAGCATTGAACATTGCCGTGATTGGGTGTGCGGGCACCTATCCCTGAGCATTGAACATTGCCGTGATTGGGCGTGCGGGCACCAATCCCTGAGCATTGAACATTGCCGTGAAATGGCGTGCGGGCACCAATCCCTGAGTATTGAACATTGCCGTGAGTGGACGTATGAACACCAATCCCTGAGCATTGAACATTGCCGTGATTGGGCGTGTAGACACCTATCCTTGAGCATTGAACATTGCCGTGATTGGGTGTGCAGACTCCAACCCCTGAGCATTGAACATTGCTGTGATTGGGCGTGTGGACACCTACCCCTGAGCATTGAACATTGCCGTGATTGGGCGTGTGGACACCTATCCCTGAGCATTGAACATGTCTGTGATTGGGCGTGTGGACACCTATCCCTGAGCATTGAACATTGCCGTGATTGGGCGTGCAGACTCTAATCCCTGAGCATTGAACATTGCTGTGATTGGGCGTGCGGACACCTATCCCTGAGCATGGAACATTGCCGTGATTGGGCGTGCTGACTCCAATCCCTGAGCATTGAACATTGCTGTGATTGGGCGTGTGGACACCTATCCCTGAGCATTGAACTTTGCCATGATTGGTCGTGCGGACACCTATCTCTGAGCATTGAATATTGCCATGATTGGGCGCGTGGACACCAATCCCTGGGCATTGAACATTGCCCTGATTGGGCGTGTGGACACCAATCCCTGAGCATTGAACATTGCCGTGATTGGGCGTGTAGACACCTATCCCTGAGCATTGAATATTGCTGTGATTGGGCCTGTGGACACCCATCCCTGAGCATTGAACATTGCCGTGATTGGGCGTGTGGACACCAATCCCTGAGCATTGAACATTTCCGTGAATTGGCGTGTGGACACCTATCCCTGGGCATTGAACATTGCCCTGATTGGGCGTGTGGACACCTATCCCTGAGCATTGAACATTGCCGTGATTGGGCGTGTGGACACCAATCCCTGAGCATTGAACATTGCCGTGATTGGGTGTGTGGACACCTATCTCTCAGCATTGAACATTGCCGTGATTGGGCGTAGGGACACCAACCCCTGAGCATTGAACATTGCCGTTATCGGGTGTGCTGACTCCAATTCCTGAGCATTGAACATTGCCCTGATTGGGCGTGCGGGCACCAATCCCTGAGCATTGAACATTGCAGTGATTGGGCGTGCGGACTCCAATCCCTGAGCATTGAACATTGCCGTGATTAGGCGTGCAGACTCCAATCCCTGAACATTGAACATTGCCGTGAATGGGCGTGTGGACACCAATCCATGAGCATTGAACATTGCCGTGATTTGGCGTGCGGACACCTATCCCTGAGCATTGAACATTGCCGTGATTGGGCGTGCGGACACCTCTCCCTGAGCATTGAACAATGCCATGATTGGGTGTGCAGACACCAATCCCTGAGCATTGAACATTGCTGTGATTGTGCGTGCGGACACCTCTCCCTGAGCATTGAACATTGCCGTGATTGGGCG
>NW_025173218.1:0-1868 GCF_004010195.1 Chiloscyllium plagiosum | reverse complement strand
TCTCTCTCCCTCCATCTCCCTCTCATCCAACTGCCTGTCACTCTCTCTCTCTCTCTCTCGTCTAACTGCTTCCAACCTAATTCCCCATATTCACTTTTCAGGTTGTTATCCCTTTTTTTTGAGCTATGTAATTGGCACTGATGTATAACACAACTTCTAGTTGCTCACCCTCCCCCTTAAGAATCCCTCAGCCCATCGTGGTCTCTGTAGAGGAGCGTAGCTGCTTTTCTTTTATTGCACATAGAGATCTTTCGTGGGGACCATGATTCCCTTTCGTTTCGGTGGTTTGACCTGGAGAATCTCAAAGCAGTTTTATCCTCGTCACCAGTTTTTCTTCTTGGACAAAAAAGTCCAGGAAGCTGACACGTTAAACAGCAGGAGGTTTATGTATACTGTAGAAACAGCAGGATTATTAGTTTTATTGTGGAGTAGTTTACTGCAGAGGTCAAAACAATGACTGCAAATGCTGGAAACCAGATTCTGGATTAGTGGTGCTGGAAGAGCACAGCAGTTCAGGTAGTTTACTGCAGAGGCAGCAGGGTTAGCCTAAACTGTTCCCTGCCTGAAATGACAGGTGACGTCATTGTCACACGGTTGGAAGCTGAAAGGTGTGAGGCTCATGCTCCTGAAGAAGGGCTCATGCCCGAAACGTCGATTCTCCTGCTCCTTGGATGCTGCCTGACCTGCTGCACTTTTCCAGCAACGCATTTTCAGCTCTGATCTCCAGCATCTGCAGTCCTCACTTTCTCCTCCAACTTGTCCATGCCGACCAGATGTCTCACACCAATCTAGTCCCACCTGCCAGCACCCAGTCCATATCCCTCCAACCCATTCCTATTCATATACCCATCCAGACGCCTTTTAAATATTGCAAATGTACCAGCCTCCACCACTTCCTCTGGCAGCTCATGCCACATATGCACCACTCTCTGTGTGAAAAAGTTGCCCCTTAGGTCTCTTTTATATCTTTTCCCTCTCACCTTAAACCAATGCCTTCTAGTTCTGGACTCCCCCACCCCAGGGAAAAGATTTTGTCTATTTATCCTAACCATGCTCCTCATGATTTTATAAATCTCTGTAATGTCAACCTCAGCCTCCGACGCTCCAGGGAAAACAGCCCTTGCCTATAGCCCAACTTCTCCCTATAGCTCAAATCCTCCAACCCTGGCAACCTCCTTGTAAATCTTTTCTGAACCCTTTCAATTTTCACAACATCCTCCTGATAGGAAGGAGACGAGAATTGCACACAATATTCCAACAGTGGCCTAACTAATGTCCTGTATAGCCGCAACATGACCTCCTAACTCCTGTACTCAATACTCTGACCAATAAAAGAAAGTATACCAAACACTGTCCTCTCTACCTGCGACTCCACTTTCAAGGAGCTATGAACCTGCACTCCAAGGTCACTTTGTTCAGCAACACTCCCTAGGACTTACCATTAAGTGTATAAGTCCTGCTAAGATTTGCTTAGCTCACATTTATCTAAATTAAACTCAGTCTGCCACTTCTCAGCCCATTAGCCCATCTGATCAAGATTGTGTTGTAATCTGACGTAACCTTCTTTACTGTCCAATTTTGGTGTCATCTGCAAACTTACTAACTGTACCTCTTATGCTCGCATCCAAATCATTTATGTAAATGACAAAAAGTAGAGGGCCCAGCACCGATCCTTGTGGCACACCACTGGTCACAGGCCTCCTGCCTCTCTCTCTCTCGACTATCTGCCTCCCTCACTCTCTTGTCTAACTGTATGCGTCCCTCCCAATCTCTTTTTCTCTATTTCTTTCTCTCGTCTAACTGCCTGTGTGTGTGTCTCTCTCGCTCGTCCATCTGCCTGCCCCACTCTCTCTGTCTCTCTCTCTCAC
>NW_025173217.1:0-1868 GCF_004010195.1 Chiloscyllium plagiosum | reverse complement strand
GAACAGGAGGAGGTCATTCAGCCTTTCGAGCCTTGAATATAACACGACAGCAAGTTATTAGCACCACAGGCCTGTACTGAAAGGACTGCAAGAGTGAATTCATTTGCAAAATACGACACATGGAAATATTACGGATTCATCATCGTATTGTTTGAATCATAACAAAAAGCAAGGAAGTCAAACAGACGCTTGAAAATGTTCTCTGAAACCAGGAACAAGCATTATGCTCCATGGAGATTAAAGAGTGAGAAAAGCTGAAGGTCTTGCTGCCTCTCACTGCCATTACGCAGGAGCAGCAGGAGACTATTTATTTTCTCAAACTTGGTTGAAATCAGTGGACGTGCATACTTCAACAATTTTAACTGAATTCATAAGGAAACGTAGAGATCATTCAGCCTTGGAATTGTGACCCCAGAGCAAGAACATGCCAGTCAGGTCACAACGGTATCTTACAACATGTGATGATGCTCCTTCAACAAGGTTCGTCTTTTTCCAGAGAAGTCATAAACGCAGCTTTGCCAAACAGACTGTTTGGGAGTCTTTTAGGGTCAACGTGAGTAAAGCTAAAAGATACTTCATCAGGCATCGAGCATTCAGGTTGTCTTTTTCTAGCAAAAAACGAATACACTTGTATACTGAAATGTGAGTTGACAGGTCTCCCCAGTTCAGCTTTTATGGCATGGTTTAGTCTGGGGTTTGGCAGTCTGGCTGCTCACTGAAGGCAGTCAGTCCGAATTGAAGCTGATTGTCTCAAAGAAGCAAGTCCACCCCAACCCTTTCTCTCCCTCTGAGATCTCTCCTTAAGCACCTGGTGTTTGTTTTTTTTTTCATTTTTTCCCAAGGATTGATTATGGGGATTGTTGCAATTGCTGGGAACTGCATCATTAAACTGAGTTAAAATGTTGAGTTTTCAGATGTTCAGTCATGTTATATTCGGCTCTCTTTTGTTGGTGTTCCATTGCATCATGCTGTAAATAAATCCTTTTCTGTTTTTAACAAAGTGCTTTGACCAACTGCATCACACCAGGAATATCCACTGCACACCTGCTTAAAACAATTCGTGAAGTTAGGGTCTGGGCATCCTTGAAATGTTTTGAGCGGGTCTTACCCGAGCCATCAATAGAAACAAGAGAACTGTTTGTATGTGGCAAATATATGAACACACGAATAACGTACATGAGTTGTTTTTTTTTCTGGTCCTTGACCTTGCTCCACTATTCAAGAAGTGAATGGAGGAAATATTTTTCGTGTCAGTTCCAAATTTCTCCACCCCCACAGCGATAACCTTTGACTCGAGTGAAAGTCATGTAACTGCCTGCCTCTGCCTCAATAATATTCAGTGTTGTTTTCACCGTTCTCTGGCAAAAGTGTTTTAAACATTCATAACCTTCCATGAGAGGAAGAAGTCGTCACCTCCAACTTAAATGGAAAATCCTTTTTTTTTTCCTTTCAAATGTCACATAGGTCGAGTCTCAGTCTTAGTATTAATTGCTGCTGCATTTTGGGAAAGCAAATCTTAGCAGGACTTATACACTTAATGGTAAGGTCCGAGGGAGTGTTGCTGAACCAAGAAACCTTGGACAGCTGGTTCATAACTCCTTGAAAGTGGAGTCGCATGTAGATAGGATAGTGAAGAAGGCGTTTGATATGATTTATTTTGTTAGTCAGAGTATTGAGTACTGGAGTTGGGAGTTGAAACATCTTCAGGGCTTATGCCTGAAACGTCGATTTTCCTGCTCCTCGGATGCTGTCTGGCCTGCTGTGTTTTTCCAGCACCACAGTTTTCAACTCTGGTCCTCTAGCATCTGCAGTGCTCACTTGCTTACAGGAGTTGTGAGGTCATGTTGCGCGTGTGCAGGACATTGGTT
>NW_025173216.1:0-1868 GCF_004010195.1 Chiloscyllium plagiosum | reverse complement strand
GAGAGGGAGGGCAGCAGCTCACATAACATCATCCAAACTCATACCACAACACACATACACACAAGCACACATGCACACACACTCAGATACATGCATCTTGTATCCAAGGTTTTGCTACAGCTCGGCATGTCCCGGGTGAGGCCACACTTGGAATATTGTGTCCAATTCTGGCTTTGGAAAGGGTGCAAAGAAGGTTTACCAGGATGCTGCCTGGACTGGAAGGCTTGTCTAACGAAGAGAGGTTGACTAAGCTCGAAATTTTCGAGAAGGAGGAAGAGAGGTGACCTGATCAAGATATACAAGGTAATGAGAGGCATGGATAGAGTCAATAGCTAGAGACTTTACCCCAGGGCAGGATTGACTGGCACGCGGGGTCATAGTTTTAAGATATAGGGAGGAGGGTATAGAGTAGACGTCAGAGGAAGGTTCTTTACGCAGAGAGTTGTGAATGTATGGAATGCGTTGCCAATGATGGTGGTGGAGTCATTAGGGACGTTTAAGCAACTGCTGGACATGCACATGAAGAGCAGTGAATTGAGGGGTGCGTAGGTTAGGTTATTTTATTTTACATTAGGATTAATCCTCGGCACAACACCGTGGGCTGAAGGGCCTGTTCTGTGCTGTACTTTTCTTTGTCCTGTGTTCTACTACAGTTGAAACACGAGCAAAAGAAAGTGGAACTTGGAATAATTTAACTTTTGGAAAACTTAACCAACTTGATACAACAACTATTACTAATTAACTTTTCCAGTATAGTAACTTCCCAAAAACACATCCCTTGGCATTTTCCCATGATAAATTCAAACACAGATTCTTACAAACAGGAGGAAAAGAAACATCCAAAGAGAGAATTCAGAGAAAATCAGAGGAATCCTTTACTTTACAAAGAAGCTTGCAATACTTGATGGGTTTATGGATTGCAGTGTGTCTATTTCATGCGTGGAGTTTTAGGAATTCGGTTGATGAACTTAGAGCATGGATCGGTACTTGATATCAGCGGGGCAGGATTGTTGTTGAATGTTCCAGGGTTTGATAGTTCAAAACGAGTAGGGAGGAAGGTAACTGAGATTAGGGAGTGGCATTGCTGAACAGGGCAGTGCATAGAACATAGTACTGTACAGCACAGCACAGGCCCTTCAGCCCTCCATGTTGTGCAGACATTTTATCCTACCCTAAGATCAAACTAACTTAAGTACCATTCATTTTATAATCATACATGTGCTCATCAATGACTTGCTTAAATGTCTCTAATGTATCTGAGTCTACTACCACCGCTGGTCGTGCATTCTACGCACCCACTGCTCTCTGTGTACAGAACTGACCTCTGTCCTAAACCTTCCTCCAATAACCTTAAAATTATGACCCCCTAGTGATAGCTATCTCCGCCCTGGGGAAAAATCTCTGACTATTTACTCTATCTATGCCTCTCATCAACTTGTACACCTGTACTGAGACGTTTCTCATCCTTCTTCGTTCCAATGAGAAACGCATGAGCTCCCCAGCCTTTCTACATAAGACATACCCTCCAGTCCACGCAGCATCCTGGTAAATCTCCTCTTCACCTTCTCTAAAACTTCCACACCCTTCCCATAATGAGGCAACAAGGACGGAACACAATATTCCAAGTGTGGTCTAACCAGAGATCCATAGAACTGGAGACAACCTCGTGACTCTTAAACTTAATCCTCCTGTTAATGAAAGCCAACACACCATACAGCTTCTAAACAACCCTATCAACTTGGGTGAAAACTTTGAGAGACCTATGGGTGTAGGCTCCAAGATCCCTCTGTTCATCCACACAGCTAAGAATTGGGCGTAATTTACTTGCAGAAGATAAGATTGAGATGTTGCTTTATTGATGTTCAAAA
>NW_025173215.1:0-1868 GCF_004010195.1 Chiloscyllium plagiosum | reverse complement strand
CCAGCATCTGCAG
This sequence comes from Chiloscyllium plagiosum, assembly GCF_004010195.1. Classification (NCBI taxonomy): domain Eukaryota; kingdom Metazoa; phylum Chordata; class Chondrichthyes; order Orectolobiformes; family Hemiscylliidae; genus Chiloscyllium; species Chiloscyllium plagiosum. Next base: position 1,855 of record NW_025173215.1, on the reverse strand, counting down.
ACCTCACTTTCTCCCCGGGCTGTGACCATTGTCAGGCCTCGAAGTGGAATTGCAGTGGGTAAGTGTTTATGAAGCAGTACGGTCTATCACCTCAAGGTGGGGTTGCCGAGCAACTGCTGACCCTATGGGATATCAGGGTGGATGACCAAACTACTCACTTTTTCAGTAGGAGAGAGATTCAGGCAGGTTTGGGCAGGTTTAGGAAGGTTTGTATTGGATAGGCTGGAATTTTCCCAGGAATGGCATTCACAGACAGGTCACCACCCAGCTCCCCCTCTTTAACCCAGGAAAGAACTGCACATTTCTGGCGGGAGAATCCATTCAGGACTTCCTCGGAAACACGGAGTCTCGTGTAGTTCTCCACGTTCTCTCAAAGCTCAGAACGGAGAGGAGAAGGCAAACCAGTCAACTACCTTCCCAGCAATCATTGCCATATTCTGTAAGGTCAGAGAGAGTCACAGTGAGAGCTGCTGGGGGAGTATACCAAGGAGGTAAAGTGCCAGGTGGATAGGGGTAGGACACCAGGAAAGAAGCTGGCTCGGTGATTGCTGTTGGTAGAAGCTGGGTGTCAGGGAGGTCAGGTGCCAGGTGAGTAAGGGTAAGGTACCAGGTAGTTAGGGTGCCACGGAGTGATGGAGTATTGAGGGTAAAGAGAGATACTGGATCTGGCAGGAGTTTGGTGGGGGTGGGGAGGAGGGGGCTTTGGTTGTGGCATCAAGTTGCATAGGCCAGCAGATGGTGGAGGAGAGTCAGTGTCAATCCTGACAACAGGGGCAAAAGGGGCTGTGAGTCTGAAGAATGTGGGGGTGGGGGTGGGGGTAGGGTTCAAATGTTCTTTCTTTCACCTTTATGTGATTGTTGTACTGCCCTGGTGGGTAATGCTTATAATTAGTTCCTTGTCAAAAGGGGGATTTAGGGAGTCATAGGGTTATATTGCACGGAAACAGACCCTTTAGTTCAGCTCATCTGCACTGATCAGATATCCTAATCTGACCAAATCCCATTTGCCAGCACTTGGCCTATATCCCTCCAAACCCTTCCTATTCATAAACCCACCCAGATGCCTTTTAAATGTTGTAATTGTACGAGCCTCCACCACTTCCTCTGGTATCTCATCCATACATGTACCACGCTCTGAGAGAAAAGGTTGCCCCTTAGGTCTCTTTTATATCTTTCCCCTCTCACCCTAAACCTATGCCCTCTAGTTCTGGATTTCCCCACTCCAGGGTAAAGACCTTGTCTATTTATCCTACCTATGCCCCTCATGACTTTATAAACCTCTAAAAGGCCACTCCTCAGCCTCTGATGTTCCAGGGAAAACAACCTCTCCCTGTAGCTCAACCCCTTCCATCCCAGCAACATCCTTGTAAATCCTTTCTGAACCCTCTCAAGTGTAACAACATCTTTCCTACAGCAGGGAGACCAGAACTGACTACAGTATTCTAAAAGTGACCTAACCAATGTCCTGTACAGCTGCAACATGGCCTCCCAACTCCTGTACTCAATGCACTGACCAATAAAGGAGAGCATACCAAATACCTTCTTCACTGCCCTGCCACCTGCAACTCCACTTCCAAGGAGCAATACACCTGCACTCCAAGGTCTCCTTGTTCAGCAATATTCCCCAGGTCCCTACCATTAAGTGTATAAGTCCTGCCCTGATTTGCCTTACCTAAATACAGCACCTTGCCCATCTGATCAAATTCCTGTTCTATTCGGAGATAACCTTCTTCACTGTCTATTCCACCATCAATTTTGGTGTCATCTGCAAACTTACTAACCATACCTACTATGTTCACATCCAAATCATTTATATAAATGATGAAAAGCAGTGCACCCAGCACTGATCCTTGTG
>NW_025173214.1:0-1868 GCF_004010195.1 Chiloscyllium plagiosum | reverse complement strand
TCTATGCTCAGGTATTTTCTCAGGAATATTTGGGGCCGCTCTGACACATCTCTGCTGAAGATGGGAATTTAAATCATTCCTCCTGATCTTGTCGCAGAGACACTGTCAGAGTTCCACAAGGACCCTTCATAATTTTCCCACCCGGAAGGGTAGGACCATAGTCACATGCTTACTGTGGTAACACAAATGAAAACAAATCAGATGTTTATTGTAATAATTTGTATGGGAATTAATTACATATTTCCTGTGTGTAATGAACTGACAAAATGAATTAGTAATTTGCAATAATGATGTAACAAAGCAATAATGACTTTAATTAAATATGAATCTCATGAAGATCCATGATAGGAAAAAAATGCCTAATCATTTGATCATTGGACACTGATGAACAAAGATCAATAAAATAGTTCCATATGTTCAAAGCAAGTTTTTACAGAATAAAAAGAAAATTAAAATGCTTTTGCAACATAAATGAATAGGAAAATAAATGAATTAGTCACTCAATAGGACTATTCATCTGAAGACAACTTCCCTTCTTTCCAGAAATGTTCACTTCCCAAAGTTCAAAATATATTGCGACTATTTCATGAAACAATAGAGATGTTAGTTCCTTTTGTTGTACTTCAAAACGTCGGAAGAATTTTAAATGATTTTGTTCCATGAAAAATGATTAACTTGTACCGCGTTTATAAATACAGTAAATGTTAACATGTAAACAAAACATAATTAAATCAATTCAACTTTTGCTAGGGTTAAAATAAAAATTGACATTTACAACGCACACTGCAAATCTTTACATTATTTCATACATGAGCCATATTCCACAGATATGCCCTGAACTATAGTGAACAATGATTAGATAATAGCAGCAATTGGATTGTCAAAATTCTATCAGTTAATTTAAGAATACTGAGAAATCTTAGTTGATTATTTCACTGAACAATGTGGAGAAACGACCAGGAATTATTCTAATGAAAAATAATTACAGTTCCCTGAATGCTTCAGGCTGACATTACCGTGATCATTCAAATGAGCAATCATCAAATGTTTACAATGAGGCATTGAATGGGAAGTCATTGGTTCCAATATAGGATCGTTCACCTGAACAGTAAATGGATTTTTATATTGTAATGTTCGTAGTCAGAAACAATTGATGCAATTAAAATGCGATTCTCGCTATATTTGTTAGAAAGATTAACTCCAATAATTGTGCAATTAATGTAATGGCAGTGACTGGAAAAATAACATTCTAATCTGAAAAGATAAATTGATTTAATATTCTAAAAGCACTTTGCTGTGATGATTATTGGATATTCATTAAGATCAGTAAACTGAGGATTACAATACAATGGCTAGCTTTATGGATTCACAAAAATGATCCATTCAGGTCTTATTCAGCAGTATTGTTTTTGGGTCAAACATGCAGGATTACAAGAATGACATGTTTCCATCCATTGGTTTGATTCTTGAGACGTGCGTTTAATTTATATACTTTTGTTCATGACCAATGTTTAGCCATTCCTGTCAGAAGTAAGAAGTTAATCAGTAGATAGTGAAAGTGCGTATGACAGTGAACGTAAGATGCAGGGAACTTCCATAATTTTGTGATGATTGTACATTGATAAATAACTTTGGAGTAAAAAAAATCAACATGTTCAAAGCAGTTTTTTTGCTCATAACAAATTGAAAATTTAAAAAATCCTTCTGCAGTTCACATGATTTGAAAACACATCAGTCACTAGTCAAAAAAATACCAGTCACAGAAAACATCGGCTTGAGACAGTAAGACCCTTATGAAGGGTATTCTACTCAACAGTAATTCGAGGACCTTGAATATCTTCATGTCGTCCTTGCAAAGAACACTCTTA
>NW_025173213.1:0-1868 GCF_004010195.1 Chiloscyllium plagiosum | reverse complement strand
ATTACACTGCATCATTTACCCATGTCACACTGCTTCATTTACCCATATTACACTGCATTATTTACCCATGTCACACTGCATCATTTACCTGTGTTACAATGCATCATTTACCCGTGTTGCACTGCATCATTTACCCATGTTAGACTGCTTCGTTTACCCATGTTACACTGCATCATTTACCCATGTTACACTGCATCATTTACCCATGTTACACTGAATCATTTACCCATATTACACTGCACCATTTACCCATGTTACACTGCAATATTTACCCATGTTACATTGCATCATTTACCCATATTACACTGCATCATTTACCCATGTTACACTGCACCATTTACCCGTGTTACACTGCATCATTTACCCATGTTACAATGCATCATCTACCCATATTACACTGCACCATTTACCCATGTTACACTGCATCATTTACCCGTATTACACTGCATCATTTACCCGTGTTGCACTGCATCATTTACATGTGTTGCTCTGCATCATTTATCAATGTTACACTGCATCATTTACCCGTGTCACACTGCATCTTTTACCCGTGTTACACTGAGTGATGAACCCATGTGACACTGCATCATTTAACAGTATTGCACTGCATCATTTACACGTGTTGCTCTGCATCATTTACATGTGTTGCTCTGCATCATTTATCAATGTTACACTGCATCATTTACCCGTGTTGCACTGCATCATTTACATGTGTTGCTCTGCATCATTTATCAATGTTACACTGCATCATTTACCCGTGTTACACTGCATCATTTACCTGTATTACGCTGCATCATTTACCCATGTTACACTGCATCATTTACATGTGTTGCTCTGCATCATTTATCAATGTTACACTGCATCATTTACCCGTGTTACACTGCATCATTTACCTGTATTACGCTGCATTATTTACCCATGTTACACTGCATCATTTACCCGTGTTACACTGCAACATTTACCCGTGTCACACTGCATCATTTACCCATGTTACACTGCATCATTTACCCGTGTTACACTGCATCATTTACCCATATTATACTGCATCATTTACCCGTGTTACACTGCATCATTTACCCATGTTACACTGCATCATTTACCCGTGTTGCACTGCATCATTTACATGTGTTGCTCTGCATCATTTATCAATGTTACACTGCAACATTTACCCGTATTATACTGCATCATTTACCCATATTTCACTGCGTCATGTATCCCGTGTCACACAGCATCATTTACCCGTGTTACACTGCAACATTTACCCATGTTACACTGCATCGTTTATCCGGGTTACACTGTTTCATTTACCCGTGTTACACTGTATTCTTTACCCATGTTACACTGCATTATTTACACATGTTACACTGCATCATTTACCCATGTTGCACTGCATCATTTACCCGTGTTACAATGCATCATTTACCCGTGTTACACAGCATCATTTACCTGTGTAACACTGCATCATTTACCTGTGTCAAACTGCATCATTTACCCATGTCACACTGCATCATTTACCCGTATTACACTGCATCATTTACCCGTATTACACTGCATCATTTACCTGTATTACACTGCATCATTTACCTGCGTAACACAGCATCATTTCCCCGTATTACACTGCATCATTTACCCAAATTAAATTGCATCATTTACCCATATTAATCTGCATCATTTACCCGTGTTACACTGCATCATTTACCCATGTTACACTGCATCATTTACCCGTGTTACACTGCACCATTTACCCATGATACACTGCATCATTTACTTATGTTACATGCATCATTTACCCGTATTGCACAGCGTCATTTATCCATGTTACACTGCATCATTTACCCATGTTACACTGCATCATTTACCCATATTAA
>NW_025173212.1:0-1868 GCF_004010195.1 Chiloscyllium plagiosum | reverse complement strand
GATAAATTGCCCTTGGTATGTAGGAAGGTGCAGATTGTGTGGATGCACCATGGAAAGTGCCAGGCTACAGGGAAAGAGTGGTGATGTACTCTAGGTGGCAGGGTTAGTGTGGATTTGATGAACCAAATGGCCGCCTTCCTCCTGCTCTTCCTTCCATGTTTCTATGTTTGTACGTTTAAATATGGGTTCCATTGAAATCTTCTGTCTCCACACGAGACTCAACGCGCCGCAACGCAGTTACCACTGACCAATCTGTCTCGACAAGTGATGCGAGGTCTACAGCATTGCGCTCATGACTGACCTACTCTGTTTCAACATGTAATTTCAAACCCACAGTACTGTAATTCAAATTGACCTGCTCTTGCCCTAAATGAGTCTCTGATCCCTCAACACTATGGTGATCAAAAACCTGTCCTGACTCTACAGGCGACTTCATAAACACAGCAGTTTGGGCATCACGAACCTTCTCTATCCTCTCACGTGATTCCATTCACTGCAATGTGATATCCGCTAATACATCATGGACCGACATGCGACTCCAGACTCACTGACGATTTCTGTCTTGATGTGTAACTTCTGATGTGATCTCTTTCTACATTTGACACCAGACCCACAACAGCCTTGCTCCCTCTAGTCTGTTCTGTTTCTGCATGTTAATCATGGTGAACAACATGTTGGTTGTGACTTATCTGATCTGTGCCAGCATTTGTGTCCAGACCCACAGCACTGTTTTAGCTGTGATGTGTTCATTCTTGTATTCTAACTCCTGGCCAACAGCAGTGGTTATCACTGACCTGTGGTTTCTCAGCACATGACTGCAGACCAACAACGCTGTAGTTGCAACTGTCCTGCTCTGTCGTTAAATGTAAATCCAGTTCCAGAGAACTGTGGTTATTGCTGGCCTGATCAGTGTCTACGTATGATGCCAGACATTTGGTATTGTTGCAATCATTGACCGAAACGTTGTCGCACATGACATCATACTCACAGCAATTTGGATCCATTGATCTGGTCTGAGTTTACAATTGAATCCAGACCAACAGCACTGTGATCGATATTGACCTGTTCTCGACCAAATGTGATTCCACATCTTCAGCACGACTTTTATTACTAACCTGCCCTGTCTCTCCATTTGTCTGCAGATCCACAGTACTTTTGGTTATAACTGACCTGCTTGGTCTCTGCATGTGACTGAAGAACATCAGCACTGTGTTTCAAATTGACCTGTTCCAGAACCTATATGTGACCCACAGATTTTCCGTACTGTGGCTACATGGACCTGCTCAGTTTCGACATGAAAGTCGGAGCCCAAAGCACTTACGGTATCTCCGACCTGTTCTGGATCTACATGCGACTGCAGATCTTCAGCTCTGTATTTATCACTAATCTGCACTTTTCTATAAGTGAATACAGCACCACAGAACTATAGTGACCACTGACAACTGCACGTGACACCAGATCAAAGCATTGCATCTACGACTCAACCGATCTTTGCCTCCAAGTGATGCCAATCTCACAGAACTACAAATGCATTTTTTTTTTGTTTCTACAGTTTGTTCCAGCCACAACTTTGATTTAGTCGTTGACCTGCTCTACCCACTTGTGATTCTAGGCCAACAGTGTTGTAGATACCATTGCTGTGCTATGTTTTCACGTATGATTGTGCACCCACAGCACTGTGTTTGCTTCTGACCAGCTCTGTCTCTGCATGTGACACGATACGAACAATACTGTGGTTACCACTGACCTGCTGTGCCTCTGCATATGAGTCCAGACCAACATCACTTTGGTTACCATTGACTTGGTCTGCGTCTATATGTGAATGAAGACCAAAGCTGCGGTTGCCACTGACATGCTCCATTTCGACG
>NW_025173211.1:0-1868 GCF_004010195.1 Chiloscyllium plagiosum | reverse complement strand
CCTTCTCTAGCAGCGCATTCCAGGCGCTTACCACTCTGTCAAAAAAACAACTTGCCTTTCACATCTTTTTTAAACTTACCTCCTTTCATGTTAAACCTACCTCTCCTAGTTTTTCCAGGTCCAGAAATATTAATTACATGTGGCATATGTAGTCTGATTCCTCACGTATTTGCCAATCTAGTGTGCCCCTGAGTTTCTTTCTTCAGAACATCTTTTTTCTTGAATACGTTTCCTGGAAAGTGCACTAATATGCAGATTCCATTCAATAAAGACATTGGGGCTATCATGAACATTACCGATGTCATCTTCGGGGAGCAAAGCTAGATTGAGAACCTCTTCACCCAAGAAAACCACCAACATCTTCCACACTTTCCTTAAAGAATAAGTGAAGGTTTGACAGGCCACGTTGTAGCTGATGACCTTCATCGTTGGGGCACCTCTTCTGCTTCATTTAGCTTTTCCTCCAAGGGAAAAGAAAGATCTCCAACATCTTCCTGTGGTCTTCGAGATGGATTTATGGAAGACAGGTTGACAGTGGACTGAGTCAAACTGAATTACTTTTGCAGTTGGCAAATAAAAATGATACAACCACACAAGCTTCCCTGCTTAATAAAACACAGCAGTGATTAGGAATTACCTGTACAGAGTTATATATGGCCTGGGACCAAGCAGAATATCCTCGTAAAATGAAGTTGAATGGTGGCCATTTGGAGAGGTTCAGGCTTCACCTACGTTGTGGTATCAGAAAGATTGAATACTCCTGTACCTGGGCCCAGGTTAAAATTAACAATCCTGCCACCAGCCATAATATTAGCACACCAGAAATCATGTTGTGATCTATGACATCCCCTAAGAAGAACATATATCATTCTTCAGTATCATCTACGTCTCAGACAGTTGCAGGTGGGTCCAGCTTTTGTTTTTCAGATGGACAGCTTCTGCTGTAGCAGCAGATCATTTTGAAATGGCCTCTCCCACGGCATTCATAGCACCCAGCAACAACGTCGGGCAGGCCGGACACTGATCCAGCATTTTTCTGCCTCAGTACAGACCCGAAGCAATGGCAGGATGTGCTGCTTCTTCACACTGATTCTGATTAGCTCGCAATCAGAAGCCTGGCCCCAGGAAACTTCCCTGCCCCATCAGATAAAACGTCCAGTTTGCTTGCAGCCTGTCAGATGATCTACACTACTTTGGCCACGATAAAGTTCTCACTAGATTGCAAGAACTTAAATAAAGTTTAATCCAGAATCTGCATTATAACTGGGCTCTTATGTGTTTATCTCTCAATGTTCCATATTGACAATTGTCTGTGAGGTGGTGCAGATCACTTAAAACTAGAATCAATAATCTTTCTTGGTTCTGCCAGGTGAACTTTGCCCAGTCTATTATAGGGTTGGGTGCAAACTAAAGAAGAATCAATGGCCTTCATCATTTCTTAACATTTGGTAGTTCTTTTCTTTGATCTACTGCCTAGTCAGAATAGCAACGGCATTTCTACCTTTTGCACATGTTAATGCACCAACTGGAACTTTGCTAAGGTTCTGAGAGGTTCGAGCAGCAGGTCAGAGTCGAGTGAAACAACAACTCTACTGATCCAGTCTGCTGCTTGTTTGATGCTCTTCACGTAGTCCTGGGCTGTGAGAAGAGCCCAGGTCTTTTCTATCGCTCTTTTCACTTCTCAACGGCTACTGAGGGGACTCACCAGAACCGTCTTCTCACAGGTTCCAATTCCTTATGATCGGACCTCACTGATGATGCATCCAAGCTATTAGTTTTACAGCTTTTTACACCTTATACTTGGTGTCTCAAGCCACAGCTTCCATCACAAGGTAGGACTAATAAATTAAACTGCATTTATTTCAATG
>NW_025173210.1:0-1867 GCF_004010195.1 Chiloscyllium plagiosum | reverse complement strand
GTTAATGATGTAACACTGACAGAGTGCATTGGTAATAGAGCTGTATAAATAATGTAACACTGACACAGTGGATTGGTGATAAAGCTATATTAATAATGTAACACTGATACAGTGGATTGCTGATAGGGCTGTGTTAATAATATAACACACGCAGTGGTTTGGGGATGGAGCTGTGTTAATAATGTAACACTGACTCATTGGGTTGGTGGTGGAGCTGGGTTAACAATGTAACACTGTCACAGTGGATTGGTGATCAAGCTGGGCTAATAATGTAACACTGACACAGTGGATTGGTGATCAAGCTGTGTTAATAATGTAACACTGACACAGCGGTTTGGTGATGGAGCTGTGTTAATAATGTAACACTGACTCATTGGATTGGTGGTGGAGCTGGGTTAATAATGTAACACTAACATGGTTGATTGATTATAGATCTATGTTGATAATGTAACACTGACTCAGTGGTTTGGTGATAGAGCTGTGTTAATAATGTTACACTGACTCATTGGATTGGTGGTGGAGCTGGGTTAATAATGTAACACTAACATGGTTGATTGATTATAGATCTATGTTAATAAAGTAACACTGACACAGTGGTTTGGTGATGGAGCTGGGGTAATAATGTAACACTGACACAGTGGATTGGTGAGGGAGCTGGGTTAATAATGTAACACTGACACGGTTGATTGAATATAGATCTAAGTTAATAATGTAACACTAACACAGGGGATTGGTTATCAAGCTAAGTTAATAATGTCAAACTGACACAGCGGATTGGTAATAGAGCTGGGAGAATAATGTAACACTGACACAGTGGATTGGTGATAGAGCTGGGTTAATAATGTAACACTGACACAGTGGATTGGTGATAGAGCTGGGTTAATAATGTAACACTGACACAGTGGATTGGTGATAGAGCTGTGTTAATAATGTAACGCTGACACAGTCGATTGGTGATAGAGCTGTGTTAATAATGTAACGCTGACACAGTGGCTTGGTGATGGAGCTGGGTTTATAATGTAACACTGACACAGTGGATTGGTGATAGAGCTGTATTAATAATGTAACGCTGACACAGTCGATTGGTGATAGAGCTGTGTTAATAATGTAACGCTGACACAGTGGCTTGGTGATGGAGCTGGGTTTATAATGTAACACTGACACAGTGGATTGGTGATGGAGCTGGGATAATAATGTACCACAGACACTGTGGATTGGTGATGGAGCTGGGATAATAATGTAACACAAACACAGTGGATTGTTGATGGAGCTGTGTTAATAATGTAACACTGATAAAGTGGTCTTGTTATAGTACTGTGTCAATGATGTAACACACTCAGTGGTATGGTAATAGAGTTCTTTTAATAATGTAACACTGACACAGTGGATTGGTGATGGGGCTGGGTTAATAATGTAACACTGACACAGTGGATTGGTGATAGAGCTGTATTAATAATGTATCACTGACACAGTGGATTGGTGATAGAGCTGTGTTAATAATGTAACACTGACACAGTGGATTGGTGATGGAGCTGTGTTTATGATGTAACACTGACACTGTGGATTGGTGATGGAGCTGGGATAATAATGTAACACTGACATAGTGGATTGTTGATGGAGCTGTGTTAATAATGTAACACTGATAAAGTGGTCTTGTTATAGTGCTGTGTCAATGATGTAACACACTCAGTGGTATGGTGATAGAGTTCTTTTAATAATGTAACACTGACACAGTGGATTGGTGATGAAGCTTTGTTAATAATGTAACACTGACACAGTGGATTGGTGATGGAGCTGTGTCAGGATGTAACACTGATACAGTGGATTGGTGAGGGAACTGTGTTAATAATGTAACACTGACACAGTG
>NW_025173209.1:0-1867 GCF_004010195.1 Chiloscyllium plagiosum | reverse complement strand
CAGCACTGACCCTCCGACAGTGCCCAGTCCCTCCGCATTGACCCTCCGACAGTGCGGCACTCCCTCAGCACTGACCCTCCGACAGTGTGGTGCTCCCTCAGCATTGACCCTCTGACAGTGCAGCATTCCCTCAGCACTAACCCTCCAACAGTGCGGCGCTCCCTCAGCCCTGACCCTCCAATAGTGCCCACTCCCTCAGCACTGAACCTCCGACAGTGCGGCACTCCCTCAGCACTGACCCTCCGACAGTGCGGAACTCCCTCGGCACTGACCCTCCAACAGTGCAGTGCTCCCTCAGCACTGACTCTCTGACAGTGCGGCACTCCCTCAGCACTGACCCTCTGACAGTGACCACTCCCTCAGCCCTGACCCTCGGACACTGCCCACTCCCTCAGCACTGACCCTCCAACGGTGCGGCAATCCCTCAGCACTGACCCTCCAACAGTGCCCTCTCCCTCAGCACTGACCCTCTGACAGTGCGGCACTCCTTCAGCCCTGACCCTCCGACAGTGACCACTCCATCAGGACTGACCCTCCGACAGTGACCACTCCCTCAGCACTGACCCTCTGACATTGTGGCACACCCTCAGCCCTGACCCTCCAACAGTGCCCACTCCCTCAGCACTGACCCTCCAACGGTGCAGCAACCCCTCAGCACTGACCCTCCGACAGTGCGACACACCTTCAGCCCTCATCCTCCGACAGTGCCCACTCCCTCATCACTGACCCTCGGACACTGCCCACTCCCTCAGCACTGACCCTCCAACAGTGTGGCAATCCCTCAGCCCTGACCCTCTGACACTGCCCACTCCCTCAGCACTGACCCTCCAACGGTGCGGCACTCCCTCATCCCTGACACTCCAACAGTGCGGCACTCCTTCAGCCCTGACACTCCGACAGTGACCACTCCATCAGCACTGACCCTCTGACATTGTGGCACACCCTCAGCCCTGACCCTCCAACAGTGCCCACTCCTCAGCACTGACCCTCCAACAGTGCCCACTCCCTCAGCACCGACCCTCCAACAGTGCGGCAACCCCTCAGCACTGACCCTCCGACAGTGTGGCACTCCTTCAGCCCTGACCCTCCAACAGTTGGCACTCCCACAGCACTAACCCTCCAACAGTGCGGCACTCCTTCAGCACTGACCCTCCTACAGTGCGGCACTCCTTCAGCCCTGACCCTCCGACAGTGCCCACTCGCTCAGCACTGATCCCCCGACAGTGCGGCACTCCCTCAGCACTGACCCTCCCGACAGTGCAGCACTCCCTCAGAACTGACCCTCCGGCGCTCCCTCAGCACTGACCCTCTGACAGTGCGGCACTCCCTCAGCACTGACCCTCCGACAGTGACCACTCCCTCAGCACTGACCCTCCGACCATTCGGCAATCCCTCAGCACTGACCCTCCGACAATGACCACTCCCTCAGCACTGACCCTCCAACAGTGGGGGGCTCCCTCAGCACTGACCCTCCGACAGTGCCCACTCCCTCAGCACTGACCCTCCAACAGTGCGGCACTCCCTCAGCACTGACCCTCCGAAAGTGCGGCACTCCCTCAGTACTGAGCCTCCGACAGTACAGCACTCCCTCAGCACTGACCCTCCGACAGTGTGGCACTCCCTCAGCACTGACCCTCCGACAGTGCCCACTCCCTCAGCACTGACCCTCTGACCGTGACCACTCCCTCAGCGCTGACCCTCCAACAATGCCCACTCCCTCAGCGCTGACCCTCCAACAGTGCGGCACTCCCTCAGCACTGACCCTCCGACAGTGCAGCCCTCCCTCACACTGACCCTCCGACAGTGTGGCACTCCCTCAGCACTGACCCTCCGACAGTGCCCAATCCCTCAGCGCTGACCCTCCGAC
>NW_025173208.1:0-1867 GCF_004010195.1 Chiloscyllium plagiosum | reverse complement strand
GCTCTTCAGCCAATCGAGTCTGCCCCACCTTCATTGAAATCATGGCTATTCTCGTCCTCAAATCTAGTTTTCTCCCTTTCCTCTCGAACTGTTGATTTCCTGATGTCTCTGTGCTCACCAACCTCTACAGTGCCCTCCTCAGTTCACAATTAGGTTAGATTAGATTACATTACAGTGTGGAAACAGGCCCTTCGGCCCAACAAGTCCACACCGACCCGCTGAAGCGCAACCCACCCATACCCCGACATTTACCCCTTACCTAACACTACGGGCAATTTAGCATGGCCAATTCACCTGACCTACACATCTTTGGACTGTGGGAGGAAACCGGAGCACCCGGAGGAAACCCACACAGACACGGAGAGAATGTGCAAACTCCACACAGTCAGTCGTCTGAGGCGGGAAATGAACCCGGGGTCTCTGGCGCTGTGAGGCAGCAGTGCTTGCCACCGTGCCGCCCACTAATTCTTAAAAGTTTTGTGTCATCTGTCAACTCTGACAGAGTTCCCTGCAGACATAATGGCCTGTTTGATGCTTAGCTTTCAATGTGTCTCACCAAAATTCTATTATCCTCCTCTCACCCCCACCTCCTGTATTCCAGTTGTGAAACCCCTGACCACAGCTCTGTAAATCCTCCCCGTTTTATATCTGTGTTAAAGTCTTATTATAATCAGGAAGCCATCTTATTCCCCCAAACCCTTACCTACTATCACTCCACCCACGTTCATGAGAGAGGCAGCGATGTTATTAGATCTAAAAGGACAGCATAGATATTGTTTTCCAATTGAGTAATAAATCAACGTGCCCCTTTGAGATCGGAACTCCACGTATTTTGACTGTAACCAGCAGCCTCTAAGGTTCTGCCTTCTGCACATTACTTTGCATCAAAGTGAAAGCTGGAGCATGGCTGCACCATTAATAATTAAATCCAATTCCAAATGAGGGATGGCTGAAGGTTCACTCGCTCACTAAGAACACTTCCGACAAGTTAGGCCAACTTCTCGTTTTCTCTGCTGGCCGTGGAGCTGAAATACGGAGCCACAAACCACCAGTTCATTCCAAAACCTGAAAGCCAGCCTCAGGATCGGGCAACGGCAATTTGAGAGCGAGTGGTCAAGGGAGAGGGAGTTCTTGCCTTTTGGATGAGTTAGGCCCCGTGGCTGCAGGAGGCTCCTTCCAGAGTTTGGTTTATTTGGTGACATAGACAGACAGTAAGGTTCAGACACTCTCACCCAGCTGAGGGCGATGGGCCGGGGATGGCAGCAAAGTTGAACTGTTTCGCTAGCTGTCCACTCACATCACTGAGGTGGCATGGAGTTACAAGCTCAGTTGGCTGGATGGCTGGTTTGTGATGTAGAGTAATGCCACCGATGTGGGTTCAATTCCCTGCACTGTCAGAGGTTACAGTGAAGGGGTCTTCTTCTCAACCTCTCCCCTCACCTGCAGTGTGGTGTCCCTCAGGATAAACCACCACCAGTTATCTCTCTCTGACTGTCTAAGAGAGAGCAGCCCCTATGGTCTGGTATGATGACTATACCTTTGCCCTGTTGTATTAGGGAATATTTTCTGTTCAGTTATTTCTTACTTATGCCAGCTTTTCAACACACTGTATCAATTAATCCTAATGGATCCCCATTTTTTATTCTTTTATTATTCATTAGTTCTTGATGAAAGGTAAGGAACCACTCTATCCGGAAGGTTTTGGCTGGAATTCGGCCCTCTCTGCGCGGTGAGGAAGGGGGATTTGGTGTCAGTATCACCAAGTGATGTGGCAGGAAGATGTGGAAAAGCAGGCAAGAAAGGATAGTGAGGAGGGAGGTAGGAGTGGGTGAGGAGGGAGGAGGTAGGAGTAGGTGGTGAAGGATGT
>NW_025173207.1:0-1867 GCF_004010195.1 Chiloscyllium plagiosum | reverse complement strand
GAGAGTCAGCATGGCTTTGTGCACTGAAATCATGAACTTGGACTTGAGAAAGACACAAGGTTTCACATAACACATTGGTTAGCAGGTTCAACACCATAGAATTCTGGCGGAACTAGCTGTTTGGATACGGAATTGGCTGGAAGGTCAAAGAGTCATAGATGGACAGCACAGAAACAGAGACCCGTCTGTCCAACCAGTACTAGCTGATCAGATATCCCAATGCAATTTAGTCCCACCTGTCAGCACCCGGCCTATATCCTTCCTATTCATATACACATGAAGATGCCTTTTAAATGTTGCAATCGTAATGGCCTCCACCACTTCCTCTGGCAGCTCATTCCATACACGTACCACCCTCTGTGTGAAAACGTTGCCTCTCAAGTCTCTTTAAAGTCTTTCCCCTCATACCATAAACCTATGCCCTCTAGTGCTGGGATTCCCCACGCCAGGGAAAAGACTTGGTCTATTTATCCTATCCATACACCTCATGTTTTTATATACATAGATAAGATCACCTCTCAGCCTCCGACGCTGCAGGGATAACAGCCCCAGTCTATTCAACCTCTATTCAACCCCCAGCCGAGCTCAAATCCTCCAACCCTGGCAACGTTCTTGGAAATCTTTTCTGAACCCTTTCACGTTTCACAACATCCTTCCAATAGGAGGGAGACCAGATTTGTACACAGCGTTCCAAAAGTGGCCTACCCAATGTCCTGTACAGCCGCAATATGATCTCATAACTCCTGTACTCAATACTTTGTCCGATAAAGGAAAGCATACCAAATGCCGTCTTCACTATCCTATCTACCTGCACTCCAAGGTCTCTTTGTTCAGTAACACTCCCCAGGACCTTACAATTAAGTGTATAAGTCCTGCGAAGATTTGCTTTCCCAAAATGCCAGTCCTCAGCCCATTCACCCATCTGATCAAGATCCCGTTGTACTCTGAGGTAATCTTTTTCATTGTCCACTGCACCTCCAGTTTTGGTGTCATCTCACTCACTATACCTCCTATGTTCACATCCAAGTCATTGATATAAATGACGAAAGGTAGTGGATCCAACAGTGATCCTTGTAACACTCCACTAGTCACAGGCCTCCAGTCTGAAGAGACAGTTCTGCATCCAAATGGCTAGTTCTCCCTGTATGCCATGAGCTCTAACCTTGCTGAGCACTCAGTGTCATAGTGGAGGGTGCTTTCTGGACTGAAAGCCTGAGATGAGCAATATGCTGTCAGGTTGGGTGCTGGGTCCACTGCTTTTTGCCATTTATATAAATGATTTCTATGTGAATATAGGAGCTATGGTTAGTAGGTTTACAATAGACACCAAAATTGGAGGTGCAGTGGACAGCAAAGTTACCTGAGACTACAATGAGACTCCGATCAAATGGGCTGAGCAGTGGCAGACGCAGTTTAATTTAGATAAATGTGAGGTTCTGCATTTTGGAAAAGCAAATCAGGGCAGGATTTCTACACTTATTGGGAAGGTCCTGGGCAGTGTTGCTGAAAAAAAGAGTTCTTGGAGTGCCGGTTCATAGTTCCTTGAAAGTGGAATCATAGATAGGCAGGGTAGTGAAGAAAGTGTTTGGTGTACTTGCCTTTATTAGTCTGTGCATTGAGTACAGGAGTTGTGACGTCATTTTGCGGCTGTACAGGACATTCATTCAGCCACTTCTGGAATTCTGCTTTCAGTCCTGGTCTCCCCGCTATCGGAATGATATTGTGAAACTTGAAAGGATTCAGAAAAGATGCAAAGATGTTGCCACGATTGAGGGAGTGAGCTATAGGGAGAGGCTGAATAGACTGAGGCTATTTTCACTGGAGAATCGGATGTTGAGAGGTGACCATAGAGGTTGATAAAATCGTT
>NW_025173206.1:0-1867 GCF_004010195.1 Chiloscyllium plagiosum | reverse complement strand
ACACTGTCATGTAATGTAATCTAATCTAATCTATAATCTGCAAAGTCTGCAGTCCTCACTTTCTCCTGACTGTAGCAGTTGCACTTGTCCAAAAATTTCTTGCGTTCAGAAGGAGCAATTTTTTTGTTGTGGATATTGTGTATGTAGCTGCCCATCATCGTTGGTGGTGAGGGGGTGAACGTTTGTGGAAAATAGTTTGCTCGTTACTTTGTCGTGGATGGGATTAAGCTTCTTGAATGGTGTAGCTGCACTCATCCAGTTCAGTGGACAGTAGGCAATCCCGCTCTTGTCATGGTATAATGAGCCTTCTCAGGCAGGCTCCATCGAACACCATCTCGGTAGGTTCACAGAAGCCCCGATGGTGTATTGTGGCGGGCCAGATACACCAGCCACCCCACACTGATATCAACAAGTGAGAATGGAGTGAGATTTCATTTTGTTATAAAGAGAGAATCAAAGAAACATGAAAACGAGAAGCTGAATGTCCCAGGCTCACTGGGACAGTTTCCAGCCCAAACACCATTTTAAAAATACTTTCTGTATGTAATTTACAATTCTTTCTCCTGATTCTCACAGTCACACCCTGACAATTAAATCTGAAAGGTAGCCCCAGCTTCTCCTCGATTGCTGGTAGTAGAACAGAATGATCTGACTTTATATATTCCCAATGAACGAGGGTGTCCAGATAATGTGACTGATCATGGATATACATTGAAGTCCCGAAAGTATGATACAGGAAGCGTGCCAGTGGGACTGCGAATAGGCATCGCCAAGAAATACCAAATCAGGTTTGATCGTACGGGGATTTCTGGATCACGTCTTTAAGAGAATGATTTTTTTCTGAGACAGAGGGAGGGTACCTTGTTCCTCACAGACTGCCAGCACATATATTCTGTCCTGGGAAAAAGTACAAAAGAACAAAGAGCAGGAACAGGCCATTCGGCCCAGCAAGCCAGTGCTGTCACATGATACCTTTCTCAACCAGAAACACTTGACCTCGATATGGTCTGTATCCCTCTATTGGCTCCATCCCTCTATGGGTGACAGGTCCCTTAGCTGTGTCTGACCTCACTCTGACACTTCGGCTCTCAGTCCCTCTCTTCCCTCCCACAATAACAACAGCCCTCCCACCCTCCCATCCTCACCTACCATGGCCTTGAATATCAGATAGTCCTCCCTGAGTCACCATCCATCATATCCTTCTCCTTTGTGAATACGAATGCAACATGTTCATTAAGAACCTTACCCACTTCCTCTGGCTCCACACATAAACAACCCTTTGTCCTTGAGTGCACCGACCTTTTCCCAAGTTACTCTTTTACTCATTTGTATACAATTCCTTAGGATTTTCCTTAATATTGTCTGGCAAACACATTTCGTGGCCTCTTTAAGCCCTCCTGTTTTCTTGTTTGAGTTTTTTTCCTGGAACCTTGCATTCTTTAAGGGTTCGGTTGGTCTTCTGTCTCCTAATCTTTATATTTTGGATAAACACTCAATTTCTCTTGTCATCCTTGTCGCCTTTATCCTTCACTTTCACAGGATCTTACTGGTCATGAACACAAATCAACTGGATTAAAGAGATTCCTGTGTGCCAGATGTAAAGTTACACTCAACCAGTGCCCCCACTCTACGTTCTCCAGTTCCTGCTTAATGTTCCTTTTCTCGATCACCTCCTGGCTGTTGACAGGCCTGGAGTAGAATCAAGTCAACATGATTGTATCCTTCCCTCCCTGAGCTCAAACCATATGGCTTTGTGGGTGAGCCTTCCAAGGGTCTTGCCTCAGTAAAGTTCTGATATTCTCCATTATTAGGAACACAGTTCCCCCATCTGTTCACATCATCATCTCGCTTGAAACCATCAAAATCT
>NW_025173205.1:0-1867 GCF_004010195.1 Chiloscyllium plagiosum | reverse complement strand
CCCACGGTGATTAGTACATTCCCACAGTGATCAGTACATTCCCACAGCGGTCAAAACTTTCCAGCAGTGATCAATGCATTCCCACAGTGAACAGCACATTCCTGCAATGTTCAGTAAACTCCCACACTGATCAGTACATTCCCGCAGTGATCAAAACATTCCCACAGTGATCAGTACATTCCCACAGTGATCAAAACATTCCTGCAGTGATCAGTACATTCCCACAGTGATCAGTACATTCTCGCAGTGATCAGTATAATCCCGCAGTGATCAGTGCATTCCCTCAGTGAACAGTACATTCCCGCAGTGATCAGTAGTTTCCCACAGTGATCAGTGCATTTCCACAGTGATCAGTACATTCCCGCAGTGATCAGTATAGTCCCAAAGTGATCAGTGCATTTCCACAGTGACTAAAACATTCCCGCTTTGATCACGACATTGCCACAGTGATCAGTACTTTACCACAGTGATCAGTACATTCCCACAGTGATCAGTACATTCCCACGGTGATTAGTACATTCCTGTAGTGATCAATACATTTCCACTGTGATCAGTACTTTCCCACAGTGATCAATACATTCCCGCATTGATGAACACATTCCCACAGTGATCAGTACATTCTCGCAGTGATCAGTACATTTACACAGTGATCAATACATTCCTGCTTTGATCACTACATTCCCACAGTGATCAGTACACTCCTGCAGTGATCGGTACATTCCCACTGTGATTAGTACATTCCCGCAGTGATCAATACATTCCCACTGTGATCAGTACATTCCGACAGTGATCCCTACATTCCAGCAGTGATCAGTACGTTTCCGCAGTGATCGATACAATCCCACAGCGATAAGTACATTCCTGCAATGATCAGTACATTCCCACAGCGATCAGTACATTTCCACAGTAATCAGTACATTCTCACGATGATTAGTACATTCCCAAAGTGATCAATACATTCTCACAGTGATCAGTACTTTCCCACAGTGATGAGTACATTCCCACAGTGACCAATACATTCCCACAGTGATCAGTACATTCCCACAGCGGTCAAAACTTTCCTACAGCGATCAATACATTCCCACAGTGAACAGCACATTCCTGCAATGTTCAGTACGCTCCCACAGTGATCAGTACATTCCCACAGTGATCAGTGCATTTCCACAGTGGTCAGTACATTCCCAAAGTGATCAGTACATTCTCACAGTGATCAGTACATTCCCGCTGTGATCAGTACATTCCCACAGTTATCAATACAGTCCCGCATTGACCAGTACATTCCTACAGTGATCAGTACATTCCCGCAGTGATCAGTACATTACCACAGTTATCAATACAGTCCCGCATTGATCAGTACATTCCTATAGTGATTAGTACATTCCCGCAGCGATCAATACATTCCCACAGTGATCAGTGCATTTCCACAGTGGTCAATACATTCCCAAAATGATCAATACATTCTCACAGTGATCAGTACATTCCCGCAGTGATCAGTACATTCCCGCAGTGATCAGTATAGTCCCACAGTGATCAGTACTTTCCCATAGTGATCAGTACATTCCCACAGTGATCAGTACATTCCCACGGTGATTAGTACATTCCTGTAGTGATCACTACATTTCCACTGTGATCAGTACTTTCCCACAGTGATCAATACATTCCCGCATTGATGAACACATTCCCACAGTGATCAGTACATTCTCGCAGTGATCAGTACATTTCCACAGTGATCAATACATTCCTGCTTTGATCACTACATTCCCACAGTAATCAGTACACTCCTGCAGTGATCGGTACATTCCCACTGTGATTAGTACATTCCCGCAGTAATCAATACATTACCACTGTGATCAGTACATTCCGACAG
>NW_025173204.1:0-1867 GCF_004010195.1 Chiloscyllium plagiosum | reverse complement strand
TCTGTGCTGTATTGTTCTATGTTCTATGTTTTTTCTCAGGGGGTGATAGATGGGGTCTAACTGATGTTACCTAGTAAGGTAATGAAACATCTGAAAATGAACCTTTCAGCTCAGTGAGCAAACCTACATCCAAAACCTCAACCTGAGCTATAAATCTTCTCAAAACTCACTAACAAAATAGACTTTCACAGACAGTAAGGAACATGATCAGTGTGCAGGAGATTTCAGCAGTGAAATGAAGGCTGACTGAGTATACTGTTGGAAATTTGGTTCACCGTAGGAGTTCATGCATAGAGTGACAGAAGTGCTTTAAGGTTCACTGCAAGGAGTAATGTCGCAGATCAAGGCCAGTTGTCAGTGAGACAAATAGCAGTATGGCACAAGTTCACAGAAAGAAGCTGATTGGTGAATAATCCAGTCCTTGAAGTAAAAGTAAGATCTTCAGTTTGTGTTTAGATTTCTATGAGGAGGCAATGATGTGGTATAATCACTGGACTGTTAATCCAGTGATCTAGGTAATATTCTGGGAACCCAGATTCATATCTGTCACGACAGATGGTGGAATTTGAATTCAACTCAGAAAAGAATTTGGAATTATCACCATAAAGCCATTGTCAATTGTCAGAAAATCTCATTAATGTCCTTTAGCTTAGGAAACCTTTACCTGATCTGGCTTACCTTTGACTCCAGACTCACAGCAATGTGGTTGACTCTTAATTGCCTGATAGCCAAGTAAGGATGGGAAATAAGTGCTGACCTAGCCAGCGATGCCCTCATCCCCCAAATGATTTTTTTTTTTTAAATCTCCATACTGTCAGGGGCTTTTACATTCTCTACAGAAACAGCATATTTCAAAATCAAGACAATGTGTCGTATAGAGGGAAATCTTCAGGTGATAGTGCTCCATTGTATCTACTGCTCTTGTTCTTCTCTGATTTGGAGGGTGTTCTTGAAGGAAGGTTGCTGCTGTGCATGTTGTATTGTGTCAGTCACGTGGACAGTTCTGATATTGACTCTGCAAGTCAAGAGTATTTCATCGCTTCCCTGTTTTGTGCCCATAAATGGAGGACACACATTAAAAATTACTTGCTGTAGAATTGCAAGCCTCTGAACTGCTCTTGTAGTCATATTATTTATATGGCAGGTCCAGTGCAGTTTTCTCCCCAGATGTTGATAGTGAGGGAATTCAGCAATGGTAATTTTTTTTAAGGGTGATGGTTAAGATTCCGTCTTCGTGGAGATGGTGAATGCCTGGCATTTATGTGACTCAAATGTTGCAATAGCCTAAATCTGGATGTTCTAAATCTGAACACTGCTTCAGTATCTCCAGAATCACATGTAGTCCTAAAAATTATGCAATCATCAGCAAACATGCCCCTTCTCACCTTGCAATAGTGGAAAGTTTACTGATAATGCAACTGATTGTTTGGCTTAGGACACTACACTGTTGAACAACTTCAATGATATTCCTGGGACTGAGATGACTGATCTTCATCATCCACAATGAGATTCATTCCCTCCCACCAATTCTGACTGAGTTCAATTTGGCTAGGGCTCCTTGATACCATACCTGTAAAATGATGGCTTGATTCTTTGAAATCCAGCACTTTCACCACTGGACCAAGGATGCAATGAGATCAGAAGCTATATTACCCTGTAGAATTCAAATGGAGGTTGTTGATGGGCAAATGTTGTTTGACGTCTCTCCCCCTCCCCTTGCTGGCAATCTCATCCATCACTTTCGTTTGCAGAGTAATTGAGTAGTAATTTTTTTTTAATTTCAAAAATATACTTTATTCATATATATTTAATCTATACAATTGGACATGTCATAATTCTGTAAACATTCCATTTCTTTGCGTATCGA
>NW_025173203.1:0-1867 GCF_004010195.1 Chiloscyllium plagiosum | reverse complement strand
GGGAAATATATCCTTGGTGCTGGGTTCTGTTTGAAGTTACTGATAGCTAGGTTTACCACTAAGCCTGCCTCCCGAAGTCGTTTGAAGAATTCTGATACAGTTGGCAAATGTTTTTTCCATGTGCACCTAAAAATCACCCGGTAATAAATATTTACTGTACAATTTGGTAAGCTGGAAATGATTTTGGTGGTTAGTCATCGAAATGTGGCTGCGCATTTTTCATAACAAATGGTTTGACTTTAAACTGAGACAGTCCATTCTGTCTGAGGAAAGCCAATAATATATTCGTTATTTTGGACAACAGCACCTGCCAGTATCCTCTGAGCAAATCCAAAGAGAAATATCAATTGATTATTTAATCTGTTCAATATAGTTTTCCACAAGTGTAAGCGTATCTGAATGAGCCTTTGGTACTTCATTCACTTTGCAACAGTTCATGCATAAACTTGATATGCAAATTTGACACCATTACTATGAATGAGATCCAGTCACGGTAACCCGCTTTGACTATGGCGTCTTGGAGCGTACATTCAATCATCTTAAAACTTTGCCAACATTAGAGGGTTATACCGACAAGGATGTTGCTGCATCGGAACAGCATCTCTGATATCGATATCAGGCATAATTAGGTCAAATTTTCCGGTTTTATTCTAACTGTCTCACTCTGAAACAGTGGTACACACGGTGTAAGCCTCCTGCTAAATTTAAACCAGCAACACGGAAAAGGTTGAACTCTTGCACTCATCTGTGAAAATTCGAGAGGCGAACAACTATTTAAAGTGAGAATTCACATCTTTATTCCTTGTAGTCTAACAGAGAATATTTACCTAACAACTATTCACAACTCACCCCTCTAACCTATCTTTTACCTTGCCCTTCTACATTACTAATCTTATTAAACCCCCACGATTAAGATTTACCAAAAGTTCAAGTTTTCAAAACTAGCCAGATTTCGAAACTTTTCTGCATCGATCTTCTTTTCTTCTTCGGGATTTCTGTCTCACAGGTGACCTTTCAATAAAGGCACCTTTAAATTAGCGATTATCCGGGCTGCCTGCAGATGCTGATGCGTGACAGTTCTCCTCCCAACTGTTCAATTTTGCCCGGTCTTACACCTCCAAAACATCTGATTGTGTCACTGGCTTTTCAGATTGACAATATACTAAATTCAGATTCAGTTGGAGTTTCTTTCTTTTGTGGGGTGTATAATTTAAAATGATTGAACTAACTCAAATCTATTTGGTCGTTTCCAGACAACCAGCTACCCAGTTACTGAGCCACATGTTACATTATATCTTGTTCAGGACATTTTGTGTTGTCAGGTAGTTCTGCTGTCTTTGAACTCTCTTAAAGATACAGTAAACCCACATCTTCATACCGATCGTTATAAGTGCATGAGGTCTTTTGGATTTTCCACGAGAATGTAACTCAAAAAATTATCCCACGTTTTGACATGTTCCCCATTCAGTAACCTAACTTGGGGAGAGTCCAGTTCAGAATGTTCTGAACTTGATTCTTCCTTCTGTTTTGCAATCAATAACACATTCTCCCCTAGTTTTCCCATCCTGTGAAAATACTTCTGTGCTTATTAACACGATACACTCTGTGATCTTTCTTTCTCTCTGCAGTTCTTATCAACTTGTTCAGCTCACAGTATCCTTTCGATTTGATAAAGTCGAGTAATCCTTGGTTTTAAAGGTTCACCTTCCACTGGAAGTAACACGAACACTTGGTCTCCAATTGCAAAATTGCAGCGTTTTCGTTTCCGTGTCTGCTTCCTGCATGGTATGCTGTAAAAGTTTTAAATATTGTGTAGCCATCTCCACTGCTCCACTTATGTGTCCCCGAAAATTTGACACATAGCCCA
>NW_025173202.1:0-1867 GCF_004010195.1 Chiloscyllium plagiosum | reverse complement strand
CATGAAAACATTGAATGGGGCATGGTTTGTAAGCTTGCACGTAACGCCGATATTGGTGGTATAATTGGCAATGAAAGTTATCCAAACGTACAATGAGATCTTGATTAGCTGGGCCAATAGGCTGAGGAGTGGCAGATGGAGTGTAATTTAAATGAATACGACGTGTTGCTTTTCGAGAAGACAAATCAGGTCACAACTTAGAGTTAATGGTAGGGCACTGGATAGTGATGTTGAACACATGGCCCTGAGGGTCCAGACTCATAGAGTCTTACAGAGTTCATGGTAAGGCACTGGGTAGTGATATTGAACACTGAGGACCCTGAGGGTTCAGACCCATAGATTCTTGAAAGCGTTGTCTCAAATAGCTAGTGTGTTGAAGGCATTTGGCACATGGACCTTCATTGGTCAGAGCACTGAGTGCAGGAGTTGGAGCTTCATGTTGTACCTGTCCAAAACATTGAAATAAACTGCCAGAGGAAGTGGTAAATGCAGAGATAGGTCCAACATTTAGAAGACATTTGAACAGCTCCAGGAACTGGATAGGTCGGGATGGATATGGGCCAAAGGCAGGCAAGTGGAATTAGTTTAATTTGGGAAGTCTGGTCAGCATGGATGAGCTGGACCAAAGGAACTGTTTCTGTGCTGTATGACTTTATGACTCACTGACTTTATGGTGGAGTGGGCTCAAAGTTGGAAGGTGGTGAGCAAGGGAGGGGCGAGATTGGGCATGTGGGAGAGTTTGGGCTGATAGGCTGTGAGGTGTTGGCTGGCTGCTGGGTAAGCTTGCATGCACTCTGTCTGGCAAGGCGGCATCAAGGTAAATGGTAATGGTCACAGGATAATTTGGTCGAATTGTGCTTGTTAGGTGAGGGGTAGTTTGAGCTGAAATGCAGGAGGTCTGTCTTTGCCAGGCTGGTTTATGGAGAGGTGAGCAGCATGCCGGGCTGGTTAGTGCAGAGGTTGGCAGTGTGCCAGGCTGGTTAGTGCAGAGGTGGGCAGAGTGCCAGGCTGGTTAGTGTAGAGGTGGGCAGTGTGCCGGGCTGGTTAGTGTAGAGGTAGGCAGTGTGCCGGGCTGGTTAGTGTAGAGGTGGGCAGAATGCCAGGCTGGTTAGTGCAGAGGTGGGCAGGATGCCAGGCTGGTTAGTGTAGAGGTGGGCAGTGTGCCAGGCTGGTTAGTGTAGAGTGGGCAGAGTGCCAGGATGTTTCGGGGGTGGAAGGTCACTGTAATGAAGTGACAGGGGGACGTGTTGTCAAAATGCAAAGCTCGGAGTCTGGAAAAATGGTAGGTGGTAAAGGACAGATGCGAAAGGAGCTGGGATGCAATGTGCACAGGTTGACTTGGGTAAGATGAGAGGTCAGTGATCATGGGCTGAGATCATGTCTTGGGTAGTGGGCTTTTGTTCGAGGTTGTGAAAATGATGGTGCCAGATCCAGTCAGGGCCAGATTCACCATGGGCCAGGTGCAGGGCGGCAGGAGTGTAAATGAGTGAAAGGAATTGAGATCATATGTCCATCTGGAATATAGAATATAGAACATTACGGTGCAGTACAGGCCCTTCAGCCCTCGATGTTGCGCTGGCCTGTGGAACCAATCTGAAGCCTATCTATCCTACACGATTCCATTTTCATCCATATGTTTATCCAATGACCTTTTAAATGTCCTTAAAGTTGGCGAGTGTACTATTGTTGCAGGCAGTGTGTTCCATGGCCCTACTACTCTCTGAGTAAAGAAACAACCTCTGACATCTGTCATCTATGTCCTTTCCTGCTAGCCATCACTATTCAAGGAAAAAGACTTTCACTGTCCACTCTCTGTTTATCTTTTATGTCTCACTTAAGTAACCTCTCAACCTTCTTCTCTCAAATA
>NW_025173201.1:0-1867 GCF_004010195.1 Chiloscyllium plagiosum | reverse complement strand
GTCTGAAACACAGTGCCTGAGAGTGTGGGGTAGACCAGGTCAGTCCAGGTGTTAAGGTCTGGAACACAGTGTCTGAGTGTGTGGGATAGGCCGGATTAATCCAGTGGTTCGTTTCTGGAACACTGTGTCTGAGAGTGTGGTATACGCCGGATTAATCCAGGGGTTAATGTCTGGAAAACAGTGCCTGAGAATGTGGAATAGGCGGGTTCATCCAGGGGTTAGGGTCTGGAACACAGTGCCTGAGAGTGTGGGGAGGCTGGATTAATCCAGGGGTTAGGGTCTGGAACACATTGCCTTAGTGCTTGGAATAGGCCGGATTAATCCAGGGGTTAGGGTCTGGAACACAGTGCCTGAGAGTGTGGGGTAGGCCAGGTCAATCCAGGTGTTAAGGTCTGGAACACAGTTCTGAGAGTGTGGGATAGGCCGGATTAATCCAGTGGTTCGTTTCTGGAACACTGTGTCTGAGAGTGTGGTATAGGCTGGATTAATCCAGGGGTTAGTGTCTGGAAAACTTTGCCTGAAAATGTGGAATAGGCTGGATTCATCCAGGGATTATGTCTGGAACACAGTGCCTGAGAGTGTGTGGAGGCCGGATTAATCCAGGTGTTAGGGTCTGGAACACAGTGTCTGAGAGTGTACGATAGGCCGGGTCAATCCAGGGTTTATTGTCGGGAATACAGTGTCTGAGAGTATGGTGGTGGTCGGTTTAATCCAGGGGTTAGTGTCTGGAACACAGTGTCAGAGAGTGTGGTATAGGCTGAATTAATCCAGGGGTTATGGTCTGAAACACAGTGCCTGAGAGTGTGGGGTAGGCCAGGTCAATACAGGTGTTACGGTCTGGAACACAGTGTCTGAGAGTGTGGTATAGGCCGGATTTATCCAGTGGTTCGTTTCTGGAACACTGTGTCTGAGAGTGTGGTATAGGCCGGATTAATCCAAGGGTTAGTGTCTGGAACACAGTGCCTGAGAATGTGGAATAGGCGGGTTCATCCAGGGATTGTGTCTGGAACACAGTGCCTGAGAGTGTGGGGAGGCCGGATTAATCCAGGGGTTAGGGTCTGGAACACAGTGCCAGAGAGTGTACGATAGGCCGGGTCAATCCAGGGGTTAGTGCCTAGATCGCTGTGCCTGAGAGTACGGGATAAGGCGGATTAATCCAGGGGTTTTGGTCTGGAATACAGTTTCTGAGAGTGTGGGATGGGCCAGATTAATGCAGGGTTTAGGGTCTGAAAGAGAGTGGCTAAGAGTCAGGGATAGGCCGTATTAATCCAGGGGTTATGGCCTGGAACACAGTGCCTGAGAGAGTGGGATAGGCCGGATTAATCCAGGGGTTAGGCTCTGGAACATAGTGTCTGAGAAGGTGGGTTCGGCCGGATTAATCCACTTGTTAGGGTCTGGAACACAGTGTCTGAGTATGGGATAGGCCAGATTAATCCAGTGGTTCGGTTCAGGAACACAGTGTCTGAGAGTGTGGAGTAGGCCAGGTCAATTCAGGTGTTAGGGACTGGAACACAGTTTCTGAGAGTGTGGTATTGGCCGGATTAATCCAGGGGTTAGTGTCTGGAAAACAGTGCCTTAGAATGTGGAATAGGCCGGATTCATCCAGGGATTATGCCTGGAACACAGTGCCTGAGAGTGTGGGGAGGCCGGATTAATCCAGGGGTTAGGGTCTGGAACACAGTGCCTTAGTGCATGGGATAGGCCGGATTAATCCAGGGGTTAGAGTTTGGAACACAGTGTCACAGATTGTGGGATAGGCTGAATTAATCCAGGGTTTAGGGTCTGTAACACAGTGCCTGAGTGTGTGGGGTAGGCCAGGTCTATCCAGGTGTTCAGGTCTGGAACACAGTGTCTGAGAGTGTGGGAT
>NW_025173200.1:0-1867 GCF_004010195.1 Chiloscyllium plagiosum | reverse complement strand
CCTTTCAGTATTGCCTTGGTGGTAGGGGATGTGTAAGAAGTATGGGGAATTAGTGATGTCTAAAAATAACATATAAGTGGCCAGTATGATCGGACAGGAAAGGGTGTCAACCTGATTCTAGCAGCCAGCCTTCGACCGGTTATTAAGAAGGGAAATCCCCGACGCTTTGGTCAGGAACCTGAAGTAGATGTGGAAGAAGGTGACACCGGACCTCGAAAAGATCAATTAAATTCAAAAAAATGGGAGGCAAGGGAAGTTGTCTCTATAAAGATCGATCTACAGATAATGTTAAACTTGAAGATATTCCGGCCGACAGTCCCTTGGAGAAAATGTTGGGAAATTGGGAACACAACTCCCGGATACGGGGGAAAGATAAAGTTACAATGATAAGGTATTGTTGTTTTGTCTGGACACAAGAAAGTATTAAGAAATCTGATCACTTTTGGCCCAAATATGGGTCTGATGAAGATTGGCTGTGCTAAGACTTAAATATGTATGTTAATAACAAAGATAAATAAAGCTGACAAGAGGCTGATTATGCAGCCTGTTGGATAGGCAGCCAAAATATGTTCGTCTTAAAAAAGAAAGAAGGAGAGGAAAAGGATTAAAAAAAACCCAAAACTCCCCGTTGGGACCCTTTGTCAAATGACGGTCCGCCATCCTCCGGTGACAGTCGATCGTTTCCCAGCCCTCTGCACCCCCAGCAGAGGAACCCCCGGAAGAGAAATCTGAAAAAGGCCCAGAAGAGGACTCCACTGTGAGCCAGGTTAAGACGAGATCGACAGTAAGGAGAGAAGAAAGGGAACAAGGCGGGGCAACACAGGCATATTCTCTCAGAGAGGTCCCCATTGGAAACGGAGAAATTTAATATGTTAATGCACCGCTGACCAGTGGGGAAGTCAGAACCTTTAAAACGGAAATGAAAAATATAATTGAGGATCCCGGGGAATTGGCGGAGCAGTTAGACCAGTTTTTGGGGTCAAATTGGTATACCTGGGGGGAAATGATAGCAGTATTGGGGACGTTATTCTCAGGAGAAGAAAGGGGTATGATCAGAAGGGCCACTCTGAGGGAATGGGAAAAGAGATACCCTCCGAGTGAAAAAGTAACTCCGCCTGAACAAAAATTCCCTAATACAGATCCCCGATGGGAGGGCATGAATACACATGATAGGGGAAGGATGAGAGATTTTCGGGAAATGGTGATCTTGGGAATTAAGGAAGCAGCGCCAATATCACAAAACTTTGATAATGCTTTTGAAGTAAGGCAGGAGAAAGTCGAGACCCCGTCAGCTTTTCTTCGAAGGCTCAAAGAAGCCACAAGGAACTATTCGGTAATGAATCCTGATGACCCGGTAGCGCAAGGACTTTTGAAGGTCCAGTTTGTGACAAAGTCATGACCGGACATACAAAAGAAATTGCAGGAAAAAATGGATGGCGTGAAAAACAGATGGAAGAGTTGTTACGTGAGGCACAGAAAGTTTATGTGAAGAGAGAGGACGAGAAGCAGAAGCAGAGATCTAAAATGATGGTGGTGGCATTAGTTGAAATAACAAAGAGATTAGGATCGGGAGAAAATAGAAAGGATAAGGATTGAGGAAGACACGAAAGACAAAGGTCGGACGTCCAAGAAAGGAGGCAAGAGGTGGGATGTTACCATTGTGGAAAAGTAGGGCATTTTAAACAAGAATGCCCTGGACTAATACGGGAAAGGGAAACTGTTTCTCGAATGACATTTGATGAGGAATACGGGAGTCAGGGGTTTCTTCATCCTGTAACGCACCGGGAACCCTTGATAAATCTAATGGTGGGACCTGAAGGGGAGGAAGCAGTGATTTTGGTGGACACGGGAGCGGCACGGTCATCCC
>NW_025173199.1:0-1867 GCF_004010195.1 Chiloscyllium plagiosum | reverse complement strand
GAAATTGTTAAGGGTAAGGACCAGTTCGGCCAATCGAGTGAGAGTGTCGGTGGAAGGGTACTATTGGGGACATCAGGAGAGGAAATAAACGGAGGGCTTGGAGGCCCTGGTCATGGCGGATGGAGGTGTAGAGGGATTGGATATCCATGGTGAAGATGAGGCGTTGGGGGCCGGAGAAACGGACGTCTTGGAGGAGGTGGAGGGCGTGGGTAGTGTCTCGAATGTATGTGGGGAATTCCTGGACTAGGGGAGATAGGACAATGTCGAGGTAGGTAGAGATGAGTTCAGTGGGGCAGGAGCATGCTGAGACAATGGGTCGGCCAGGGTGGTCAGGCTTGTGGATCTTGGGAAGGAGGTAGAACCGGGCAGTGCGGGGTTCCCGGACTATGAGGTTGGAAGCTGTGGGTGGGAGATCTCCTGAGGTGATGAGGTTCTGTATGGTCTGGGAGATGATGGTTTGGTGATGGGGGGGTGGGACCTTCTGTGGTGCCTGTGTACATGGCGTTAATGACAGTTATTGGAATTCTGGGACCATTCCTCACAACCAAAACCATCTTCAGCCTGGTGAGGTTTTCTCATTCCCTGAGAGTTCAGGAGCCTTTTGCTCCCCTTTGCTTTCTCCAATGCAATCCCTTGGCAAGTCATTGTTGCCTTGCAATCTACTGAGCAGCTTCCCTCCTGAGGTACAAGTTTTTGTTATTCCTTGAATTTTGCTTTCTTGTCCTTCACCTGATCAGTGCACGATCTAAACCTTCAACGGTAATGTGGGACTTTAAAATGTATGTGATTGGCTGTGAACACTTTCTATTCTGTGAGGGACGCCTTCAAATGTATGAACCTCACTTCCCCATCAGTTGTTGTATTTGGGGCTAACTCTGGTGAACACATTCTTTGCAGGAACTGGGGCGAAGGCTGGGCCTTCATGCCCAATGACCGGGCCTTGGTCTTTGTTGATAACCATGACAACCAGCGAGGACAAGGAGCTGGTGGGGCGTCCATTCTCACCTTCTGGGACTCCAGGTAATGACCCAGTTACTGCGCTGTGCTCTTGCAAACCTCACCACTCACTGTCTTTACCAACGAAATGTCATCACATGGTGCTGTGCAGCAAGAATCCATTCAGTCTGACAATGTGCAGTCTCACCAAGCCCTTCCGAAAGACTTCACGTCGAGTTCCTCTCAGCCTTGTCTTTAAAAATAAACTTCATTTAAACATAGTGGAGAAAATAATAGCTCACTGCTGTCAAATCCACTGAAGCTGGTGACCCCTGTCCGAGCCTGTTAATTCCTTTCACTCTTTAGAGTCTGGAGCATTTTCCAGGAATTAACAATGACATTGCAGTTTCAGAAAGGAGCAAGAATGAAAATGTGGAACAATGGGCCACTTTTTTATTATTCATTCGTTCATAGTGATGTTGGTGTTGCTTTTATGACCCATCCCGAACTGTCCTGACTGGGGGCTGCTGCTGCTCCACCTTCCTGAGCCCTTGGTGGTTTATATTGTGCAGCTGCACCCACAGTTCTCTTACAGAGTGAGTGCCAGGATTTTAACCCAGAAGGTGGTGGTGAGCTGCCTTCTTGAACCACTGCAGTCCATGTACAGCATGGAAACAGACCCTTCGGTCCAACCCGTCCATGCCGACCAGATATCCCAACCCCCAAATGCCTCTTAAATGTAGCAATTGTACCAGCCTCTACCACTTCCTCTGGCAGCTCATTCCATACATGTACCACCCTCTGTGTGGAAATGTTGCCCCTTCGGTCTCTTTTATATCTTTCCTCTCTCACCCTAAACCCTCTCTCACCCTCTAGTTCTGGACTCCCCGACCCCATGGAAAAGACTTTGTCTATTTATTCTATCCATGCC
>NW_025173198.1:0-1867 GCF_004010195.1 Chiloscyllium plagiosum | reverse complement strand
ACCAGGTAACATCCTAGTATATCTCCTCTGCACTCTTTCCAAAGCTTTCACTTCCTTCTTATAATGCGGTGACCAGAAGGGTCTAAACTAGGATTTTTTTCAGTTATTAGTGGGGGCAGGGTGGGAGGAGGTGTAATCTAGGTAGCTGTGGGAGTCGGTTGTTTGTAGTAAATGTCTGTGTTGAGTCGGTCACCCGAGATAGAAATGGAGAGGTCTTGGAAGGGGAGGGAGGAGTCTGAGATGGTCCAGGTAAATTTAAGGTCGGGGTGGAAGGTGTTAGTAAAGTGGATGAACTGTTCAACCTCCTTGTGGGAGCACGAGGTAGCGCCGATACAGTCATCGATGTAGCGGAGGAAAAGGTGGGTGTGGTGCCAATGTAGCTGCAGAAGGTGGACTGTTCCACATATCCGACGGAGAGGCAGGCATAGCTGGGGCTGGTACTCCAGCATCTGCAGTCGTCACTTTCTCCCCCCAGGGACCTGACAGATTCACAGGAATTGGCTGCAGCGATGGAGAGACTTACCTTGAAAGTTGGGGCTGTGATTGAGGAGATCCGTGGGGAGATTCGTGCCCAGGTCCAACCTATCACATCCATGCTGTAGAAGCATGAGCAGGAGATCCAGGGCCTTGAGGAGAGGCTGGAGGAGGTGGAGGGTCGAACTAAGGCCTCGGAAGCTGCGATGGAGTCCTCATCACGTCGGATACAGGTGCTGGAGCAAAAGGTGCGGGCCTTGCGAAATCATATTGATGTCCTTGAAAATTGAGGTCAGAGGATAAATCTCCAAATTGTCGGGCTCCCTGAAGGTGAGGAAGGTGAGCAGCCAGTCAGCTTCTTTGAAAACTGGCTGCCCAAGTTTTCGGGCCTTCCCATAGAGTCCAGCAGGCTGCAGATTGAAAGGGTGTATCGGGTTACAGTGCACAGGTCAGGCCCAGTGCAGCGCCCCCACCCGGTCCTAGTGCACTTCCACTCATATAAGGACATAAAAAAGTGATAGAAGCTTGCAGATCCCTGGGAAAAGATCCACATGCGCTGCTGTACAAGGGGTCAAAACTCATGTTTTTCCAGGATTTCTCGGCAGCTTTAACTCGAAAGAGGAAGTCCTTCACTGAAGTTAAAAAGAGGCTGAGGAACCTGAGCATCATGTTTTTCCAGGATTTCTCTGCAGCTTTAACTCGAAAGATGAAGTCCTTCACTGAAGTTAAAAAGAGGCTGAGGAACCTGAGCATCCAGTACTCCATGAGATACCCCGCAGTGCTCCGTTTCAGCCACGAGGACACAGTTTATACATTTGACACAGCGATAAAGCTAAAAACTTTGTAGACACATTAAAGTACACGGACTGGCCTGAAGAACACGGTTAATGTTGGTTCTCTTTTCCTTCTTTCCCTATGTTTTCATTTCCTTTTGTCCCCTTTCTTTCTCCCTAATAATTTATTTTGGAAAATAAAACTTGGACTGTGTTCCTTTTTGTTGTAATAACTGGGATGTTATAACAGGAAATTGTGTGGATGGTCTTTGTTGTCTCCATCCTGTTTTTGTTTGTTCTGTTTCTCTTTTAGTCACAAGTTGGGGTGACATGATGCCAGGGATGGGTGGAGTGCTCATCCTGACTTTGTCTTCTGTAATGTTGATTTTAGCATCATCTTCTTGTTCTTGTTTCTCTCGCCTAAGACTGGGACACAGTCTGGGCTTGAAGGAGGCATGAACGGGGGGATGAGTAGGATGAGCGCCCCCTATAGACTGGGGGGAAGAGTCTTCCATTCGGTGTTTTATAGTTGGTTTTCTTTGTAGTTTTTTTGGTAGTATTAGTTCTTTGTTGTTATGACAGAGTAATTTTTGTACACATAATTCTTTGACTCTATGAGT
>NW_025173197.1:0-1867 GCF_004010195.1 Chiloscyllium plagiosum | reverse complement strand
CAGTTCTGGTCCCCATATTTCGGGAAGAATGTGCAAGAATTGGAAAAGGTGCAGAGGAGATTTACCAGGATGTTGCCTGGTCTGGAGGGAAGGTCTTATGAGGAAAGAGACATAAACCTGTTCTCATTGGCAAGAAGGCAGCTAAGAGGGGACTTGATAGAGACATACAAGATGATCAGAGGATTAGATGGGGTAGACAATGAAAATCTTTTTCCTAGGATGATGACGTCAGCATGTATGAGAGGGCATAACTACAAATTGATAGATTTAAGACAGATATCAGAGGTAGGTTCTTAATGCAGAGTGTGTTAAGGGTGTGGAATACACTACCTGCTAATGTAGTCAACTCAGCCACATTAGGGAGATTTAAACCATCATTAGATAAGCACATGGATAATTTTGGGATAATGTAGGGGGACGAGCTGAGAATAGTTCACAGGTCAGCGCAACATCGAGGGCTGCAGTGTTTTCTTCCTTGTTCATCTCCTTCAAATGAGGAAGTTGGGGGTGGGACAGATAACTGTCCTCATCTTGTAACCAACAGGCACCTGAGATGGATCTTGCTCTTGGGCATTTCTATTGGTAAAACTAAAAGGTTTAATGTACAGTTTGTGTGAGTGCTTCAGCATATGAGATCGCGTGGAGCTTGGGATTTGGTCTTCAGGAATATTCATGTATTTGCAACGAGGCTGTAGCAGTCACGTGCCTGAACAAGATGCTCACTGCTCAGAATTCACAGTCCCATCTCATCTCCTGGGTAGTCTCCTCCCACCCACTCGCATTCACTTCCAATGTGACCTCCTCCACCTTTGTGAGTACAGCTCACTTCTTATTCCTACATCCTCCACCAGTACTTTCAGCATCATGTTGGACATCATGGGAGCCAGCTCCTCAGCTCTCTAACTCCTTAATACATTATTTCACTCCCAGTCAGCTTACTGCAGAACTCCAATGGAATGACAATGAAACTGACAATATACAGTTCCAAAAAGGTTTCATCTGATTAGAAGTGTTAAAGCTGCTTTTGTTGTTTATAGCATTTGAAAACACCTTTAAATCATTATAATCACTAATTAGCCTGAAAAGTCAAGTGCTAAATTCTCACTTTTAAACAAATATTTCTTGTGAGCACAACACCAATTTGAAAGCATTTCTGTCTCCACCGTTTCACCGAACAACCCCTTTCCTCATTAATTTTATCCGATCTAATTTTTATACTAACTCTTCCTTTCCTGTGACATTGGCAGAATCTTCTTATTGCTTGAACAAAGTAACTCATTTCATACCTCAGGGATATTCTAGGTCTCTTATGAACCACAGCCTTCTTTTGACTACTCTTCTACAATGTATATCTTAATAAAAAGATGTTTGGTTTCCCTTTTATGTTGCCCATAATCGATTCACATAAATTCTCCTCTTCTCTCCCCTGTATGTTTTGTATTCACCTTGGTCCTCCATTGAATGACAAACCTGAAATTTATCATAAATTTTACTTTATCTGCTTCATTTCAATCTTTTAATCTTTAGCTTCAGGAAGCTATAGCTTTGGATCCCCATCCTTGCCCCCTTGTGAGAATGTGTCTGGTCTATACTTGAAATATTCTCTCTTTAAAAGGCCTTCTATTGTTCATTTAAAAGATGCTATGTTCTTACAAATTATTTTAATATGGGTTACCACAAGCCAACACTCTATAGTTCATGCCCATTAAGATGGCATTCATACTTGTTAATCATCACACTGGGTTCAGTCATTAAATCTCTCTTGCCTCCCATCATAGAGAAGAAAATGTGTTGCTGGAGAAGCGCAGCAGGTCAGGCAGCATCCAGGGAACAAGAGAATCGATGTTTCGGGCATATGCCCTTCTTC
>NW_025173196.1:0-1867 GCF_004010195.1 Chiloscyllium plagiosum | reverse complement strand
TTCTCAGGTGAACGTAGCAAGAACAGCCAAGTTTCTGGTATTGAGATTGGCTCTGATGTAATTAGGGGTATGTCAAGTTCCAAGCGATCGGTTGTGTTAGGGGACTCTATAGTCTGAGGTACTGACAGACATTTCTGTGGCCAGCAGCGAGAAATCAGAATGATGTGTTGCTTTCCTGGTGCCAGGATCAAGGATGTCTCAGAGGGGGTGCAGAATGTTCTCACAGGGGAGAGGGACCAGCAAGAGGTCATTGTCCATGTTGGAAAAAACGACATAGGAAGGGAAAAGGTTAAGATTCAGAAGGGAAATTACAGAGAGTTTTGCAGGAATTTAAAAAGGAGGTCATCGAGAGTAATAATATCTGGATTACTCCCAGTGCTACAAACTAGTGAGGGCAAGAATAGGAGGATAGAGCAGATGAATGCATGGCTGAGGAGCTGGTGTATGGGTGAAGGATTCACATTTTTGGATCATTGGAATCTATTCTGGGGTAGAAGTGACCTGTACAAGGACAGATTGCTCCTGAATTGGAAGGGGACTAAAATACTGGCAGGGAAATTTGCAACAGCTGGTCGGGAGGATTTAAACTAGTAAGGTGTGGTGGTGGGCGGTAGGACCCAGGGAGATAGTGAGGAAAGAGATCAATCTGAGACTGGTACAGTTGAGAACAGAAGTGAGTCCAACAGTCAGGGCAGGCAGGGACAAAGCAGAGAACAAGGTAGGACTGTTAAATGAAACTGCATTTATTTCAATGCAAAGGGCCTAACTGGGAAGGCAGATGAACTCAGGGCATGGTTAGGAACATGGGACTGGGATATCAGAGCAATTACAGAGACATGGCTCAGGGATGGGCAGGACTGGCAGCTTAATGTTCCAGGATACAAATGCTACAGGAAGGATAGAAAGGGAGGCAAGAGAGGAAAGAGTCACGTTTTTGATAAGGGATAGCCTTACAGCTGTGCTGAGGGAGGATATTTCTGGAAATACATCCAGGGAAGTTATCTTGGGGAAACTGACAAATAAGAAAGGGATGATAACCTTATTTGGATTGTATTATTGACCCCTTAACAGTCAGAGGAAAATTGAGAAACAAACTTGTAAGGAGATCTCAGCTTTCTGTAAGAATAAGAGGGTGGTTATGGTAGGGGACTTTAACTTTCCAAACATAGACTGGGACTGCCATAATGTTAAGGGTTCAGATGGAGAGGAAGTTGTTAAGTGTGTACAAGACAATTTTATGATTCAGTATGTGGATGTACCTACTAGAGAAGGTGCAAAACTTGACGTACTCTTGGTAAATAAGGCAGGGCAGGTGACTGAGGTGTCAGTGGGAGAGCACTTTGGGGCCAGCGACCATAATTCCATTGGATTCAAAATAGTGATGGAAAAGGATAGACCAGATCTAAAAGTTGAAGTTCTAAATTGGAGAAAATCCAATTTTGACAGTATTAGGCAAGAACTTTGGAAAGCTGATTAGGAGCAGATGTTCGCAGATAAAGGGATGGCTTGAAAATGGTAAGCCTTCAGAAATGAGATAACAAGAATCCAGAGAAAGTATATTACTGTTAGGGTGAAAGGAAAAGCTGGTAGGTATAGGGAATGCTGGATGACGAAAGAAATTGAGGGTTTTCTTAAGAAAAAGAAGGAAGCATATGTAAGGTACAGACAGGATAGATCGAGTGAATCCTGAGAAGAGTATAAAGGCAGTAGGAGTATACTTAAGAGGGAAATCAGGAGGGAAAAAAGGGGAAATGAAATAGCTTTGGCAAATAGAGTTACAGAGAATCCAAAGAGTTTTTACAATACACTAAGGACAAAAGGATAACTGGGGAGCGAATAGGGCCCCTCAAAGATCAGCAAGGTGGCC
>NW_025173195.1:0-1867 GCF_004010195.1 Chiloscyllium plagiosum | reverse complement strand
AAACACAGAGAGAGACACATACACACAGGGAGACAGAGAGAGGAAGAGATACACAGGGATGGACAGAGAGCGAGACACATACATACAGGGAGACACAGAATGACAGATACACATATAAAGGGACACAGCTATATAGAGAGAGATACACACAGAGACTCACATAGCGACAGGGAGACAGTAACAAAGAGACTTATGGAGAGAGAGGGGCACAGTGTGACACAGAGAGTGACACAGATACACATAGGGAGACAGGTCGGGGGAGAGAGAGAGGGACACATAATCATGCGAAGGGAGAGACATAAAAGGAACTGAATAAGACAGAATTCTGCACAGGAATAGAGGGATAGACACACATGGTCAGACAGAGAAATGTACACAGAGACATAGACTGAGACACTGGGGAGCAGAGTCAGAACACATCTGCTGTGACACACAGACACACACAGATACACACACACAGACACACAGGCATGTGCACACACATGTACACAAGACACACAGACACAGATACACACACAGTGGAAACGCAGAGGTGTATATATTAAATGACAGATTCCAGTGGGCATTCTCATACAAAGCAATACTTTGTTATAAATCACACAACACCAGGTTATAGTCCAACAGCTTTATTTGGAAGCATTAGCTTTCAGAGCGCTGCTCCTTCATCAGGTAGGTGTGAAGCAGTACCGTAAGACACAGAATTTATAGCAAAAGATCACAGTGTCATGCAACTGAAACAATACATTGAACAAACCTAGATTGCTGTTAAGCCAACTTTGTGATTTTTAACTTTGTTAACCCCAATCCAACACCGGCACCTCTGTATCAAAGGAATACTTGACAGACCCACAAATATCATGGGGAGTATCAATCACATTTTGTTTTTGAAATAATGCTTTGGTGTCTAACATTTCTGGTAGTCACCCAGGTCAGGATACTTGATTGGAGACTGCAACTCTTGTCTTAGAAAGTTATGAAGAATCTAGAATCAATGTTTGTTTACAGAGGCATTGAATACAGTATACAGATACCTGTTGCTGAGAGCATAAGGTTTCACAGTATATTTGCATGGATTTTTTTTTCAATGGAACATACAGTTTGGGAGTGTATTTAAGACTAGGACTTTCTCTCACTGACTTTTTTTTACAGCATATTAAACGTAAGATTGTGTTGCCACTGGAAGCTGTGTCTGTTTCAGATTCAGAAATGTTTATTCCATTTCTCTCTCTGATCTGATGTATCTTTTTTAATTCCTTCTTTCTGAGCTATACCCTCACATCTGACTGATAACAAAGCTCTTATCTAAGCCATACAGCGAAAACTTGGGGTTTGGTAAGACAGAAAACCGCCCTACTCCAAGTGAAGCTGAGAGATAGGCAGAAAGAAGGAAGGAGAGAGCAGTGAAAGCAAAATAGCAAGGAAAAAGAGGCATAAGGAAGGAGATATGATGGATAGAGAAAGAAGACAGTCATGTTTATAACAAACAGCAGCCAAGGTATAATTTCACATGCAATTGCCCTGTTAATTTGTGCTTAATATAAACAGATCTGAAACAGTCCACTCAGAGTTTATTGACCCTTGTGTATTATAATTTCTAAAATTGAAGAATATTCTACAGATTCACAAAGAATTCAGGGAAATGTTTGAGATGATTGTAACATACAAATAACACATATCAAGACTCACTCAGATAGAGATATTCCTCTCTCACACACACACACGTTCACAGACCCCACAATTATAGGCATCTGGACAAACAGACACAGACATTCATACCCACAAGTACAGACAGACGGGGACACACATTCACAGAGACAAACACACACACACTGACAGAGACAAACACACACATACACACACACATACC
>NW_025173194.1:0-1867 GCF_004010195.1 Chiloscyllium plagiosum | reverse complement strand
AATAGGGGATCAATATGGATTTCACCAGTTTCCTCATATCCCTATCTCCCAGCTTATCCCAGTCCAAACTTCCAACTCGGCACTGCCCTCTTGAATATTCCTATGTGTCCATCTTCCTTCCCACCTATCCACTCCACCCTCCTCTCTGACCTATCACTTGCACCCCCCCTCATCTATCTATGAGATCAAAGGAGGCAGCTTAGAAAAATGCCAAGTGTTGTAGTAAGCCAGTGGATTCAGAGAAATGTAGCACCCAGCAAAGGAGGACCAAGAAACTGAGAAAAAAATGAAAAAGAGAAAAAGCATGCCAACAAAAACAAAACAACATAAAAACTGCTATGAAGCTTCTATCAATGTATGAAACAAAAATGAAAACAACATCAAATGTGGAACAGTGAGTGTGCGGACAGGATAATTTATTGTAGAGAACAGAGATATTACAAATAAAATAAACAGTTCTTTGTGTCTGTCTTCATGGAAGAATATCCGAAAAATCTCCCAGAAATACTAATTGATCATGGGACTTGTGTAAGTAAAGTCTAAGATCATTCATATCTGTGATGAGTGTTGATACATCTGACAGACCAGATTTACTTCATAAAAAAAATTCAGTGGAAGCAGCAATAGTCATATTGGTTACATTACGGATGTTCACGTTATTTTCGACACATTTCTGAAAGGCAGGTAACCAATCGGGATAAGGGACAGTTATAAATATTATCCGCCAGTATAAGAAAAGATGAAGATGGACAGTGGTGAACTATAGACCAATTATCTTGTCATCCGCAGTCAGGTGTCTGTTGGACTCAATTACATAGAAAATGCTACTAAATATAGAGAAGGTAATGGCAAAACTGGGGAGTATGATAACACATCGATAAATGGAAAACCATAAGTGGCAAACGATTATTTGGAATAGTTTGAAGATGATTCTTGTAGACATCAGCAATGAGGAACCAATGGATAACGTATAGTTGGATAATTAG
Organism: Chiloscyllium plagiosum; assembly: GCF_004010195.1. NCBI lineage: Eukaryota > Metazoa > Chordata > Chondrichthyes > Orectolobiformes > Hemiscylliidae > Chiloscyllium > Chiloscyllium plagiosum. The sequence goes on along the minus strand of NW_025173194.1, from coordinate 881 downwards.
TAGGACTTTTTTTAACAACTCTTACACTAATATCATAAGACTAGTTAAAGCAAAAGGTGTTGGAAAGAACATATGCAAATGGGAAAGTAAAAACTAGGTTTACATTCATGTGAATACAATTGGAATATAGAAGATGTCGTGCACCCGTTGCATAGCGTGTTGCTGAGACAAAACTGAGAGTATTGTGTACTGCTGTGGAGTCTCCATCTAAGAAAGAATATACGGTGTACAGAGGAACTGCAAAAGTCATTGTCCAGATAATCCCTAAGATGGCACTATTGTCTGATTGGGAAACTCAGCCTGTGATCTCGAATTTCAAATAATGAGAGGTGATCGTAATGAATCTTAGAAACTTAGAAACATAGAAGGGGCTGAATAACAGAGGGACATGGAGAAGTGCACGCAGGCGCGATTAGGGAGAATCCCATGATATTCTGCACGGACAAGTAGAACAGGATAATCAGTGAACAGTCAGTGTCTATCAGAAACCAAGGGGGCAATCTGTGCGTGAAGCTGGAGAACATTGAGAAATTGTGACATGAGAGCTTCACATCTGTTTTACTTGAGAGAAGGAGGAGGCAGCTACAGAATTCGTGAAGATGGATGGCGAAGCTCTTGAGCAGATTGATATAAAATGCGAGCAGGAATTTGAGGCATTGGCTGGTAGAAAATTGGACTGATTGCCAGGTCTGAATATCACAGGTTGCTGTTGGAGACAAAGGAGGAAAGACCTTGACTGAAGATTTTAATGAGAATCTGACCATAGGGGAGGTGCCAGAGGACTGGAGAACAGCTAATATGATTCCACTTCACAGTAAGGGTGGGAGAGATAGACCAGGGAACTATACACGAGCGAGTATTAGATCACTGTTACGGAAACT